>NW_027193987.1:0-48496 GCF_032444005.1 Ranitomeya imitator | reverse complement strand
TTCGGGATAGGGTTGCACTTAGGGATAGGGTTGCACTTAGGGTTGCACTTACGGTTGCACTCAGGGTTGCACTTAGGGATAGGGTTGCACTTAGGGTTGCACTTAGGGATAGGGTTGCACTTAGGGTTGCACTTAGGGATAGGGTTGCACTTCGGGATAGGGTTGCACTTAGGGATAGGGTTGCACTTAGGGTTGCACTTACGGTTGCACTCAGGGTTGCACTTAGGGATAGGGTTGCACTTAGGGTTGCACTTAGGGATAGGGTTGCACTTAGGGTTGCACTTAGGGATAGGGTTGCACTTAGGGTTGCACTCGGTTGCACTCAGGGATAGGGTTGCACTTAGGGATAGGGTTGCACTTAGGGATAGGGTTGCACTTAGGGATAGGGTTGCACTTAGGGTTGCACTTAAGGATAGGGTTGCACTTAGGGTTGCACTTAGAGGTTGCACTTAGGGTTGCACTTAGGGATAGGGTTGCACTTAGGGTTGCACTTAGGGATAGGGTTGCACTTAGGGTTGCACTCAGGGTTGCACTCAGGGATAGGGTTGCACTTATGGATAGGGTTGCACTTAGGGATAGGGTTGCACTTAGGGATTAGGGTTCCACTTAGGGTTGCACTTAGGGATAGGGTTGCACTTAGGGTTGCACTTAGGGTTGCACTTAGGGAAAGGGTTGCACTTAGGGTTGCATTTAGGGATAGGGTTGCACTTAGGGTTGCACTTAGGGATAGGGTTGCACTTAGGGTTGCACTCGGTTGCACTTAGGGATAGGGTTGCACTTAGGGATAGGGTTGCACTTAGGGTTGCACTTAGAGATAGGGTTGCACTCAGGGATAGGGTTGCACTTAGGGATAGGGTTGCACTTAGGGTTGCACTTATGGTTGCACTTAGGGATAGGGTTGCACTTAGGGTTGCACTTAGGGATAGGGTTGCACTTAGGGTTGCACTTAGGGTTGCACTCAGGGTTGTACTTAGGGTTTCACTTAGGGATAGGGTTGCACTTAGGGTTGCACTTAGGGATAGGGTTGCATTTAGGGTTGCACTCAGGTTGCACTCAGGGATAGGGTTGCACTTAGGGATAGGGTTGCACTTAGGGTTGCACTTAGGGTTGCACTTAGGGTTGCATTTAGGGATAGGGTTGCACTTAGGGTTGCACTCAGGGTAGCACTCAGGGATAGGGTTGCACTTAGGGATAGGGTTGCACTTAGGGATAGGGTTGCACTTAGGGATAGGGTTCCACTTAGGGTTGCACTTAGGGATAGGGTTGCACTTAGGGTTGCACTTAGGGTTGCACTTAGGGTTGCACTTAGGGATAGGGTTGCACTTAGGGTTGCACTTAGGGATAGGGTTGCACTTAGGGTTGCACTTAGGGATAGGGTTGCACTTAGGGTTGCACTCAGGGTTGCACTTAGGGATAGGGTTGCACTTAGGGATAGGGTTGCACTTAGGGATAGGGTTGCACTTAGGGTTGCACTTAGGGATAGGGTTGCACTTACGGTTGCACTTAGGGTTGCACTTACGGTTGCACTTAGGGTTGCACTTAGGGATAGGGTTGCACTTAGGGTTGCACTTAGGGATAGGGTTGCACTTAGGGTTGCACTTAGGGTTGCACTTAGGGTTGCACTCAGGGTTGCACTCAGGGTTGCACTTAGGGATAGGGTTGCACTTAGGGATAGGGTTGCACTTAGGGATAGGGTTGCACTTAGGGATAGGGTTGCACTTAAGGATAGGGTTGCACTTAGGGATAGGGTTGCACTTAGGGTTGCACTTAGGGATAGGGTTGCACTTAGGGTTGCACTTAGGGATAGGGTTGCACTTAGGGTTGCACTTAGGGATAGGGTTGCACTTAGGGTTGCACTCAGGGTTGCACTTAGGGATAGGGTTGGACTTAGGGTTGCACTTAGCGATAGGGTTGCACTTAGGGTTGCACTTAGGGTTGCACTTAGGGATAAGGTTGCACTTAGGGTTGCACTTAGGGATAGGGTTGCACTTAGGGTTGCACTTAGGGATAGGGTTGCACTTAGGGTTGCACTTAGGGATAGGGTTGCACTTAGGGATAGGGTTGCACTTAGGGTTGCACTTACGGTTGCACTTAGGGTTGCACTTAGGGATAGGGTTGCACTTAGGGATAGGGTTGCACTTAGGGTTGCACTTAGGGATAGGGTTGCACTTAGGGTTGCACTTAGGGTTGCACTAAAGGTTGCACTAAGGGATAGGGTTGCACTTAGGGTTGCACTTAGGGATAGGGTTGCACTTAGGGTTGCACTTAGGGATAGGGTTGCACTTAGGGATAGGGTTGCACTTAGGGATAGGGTTGCACTTAGGGATAGGGTTGCACTTAGGGTTGCACTTATGGATAGGGTTGCACTTAGGGATAGGGTTGCACTTAGGGATAGGGTTGCACTTAGGGATAGGGTTGCACTTAGGGTTGCACTTAGGGTTGCACTTAGGGATAGGGTTGCACTTAGGGATAGGGTTGCACTTAGGGTTGCACTTACGGTTGCACTTAGGGTTGCACTTAGGGATAGGGTTGCACTTAGGGATAGGGTTGCACTTAGGGATAGGGTTGCACTTAGGGTTGCACTTAGGGATAGGGTTGCACTTAGGGTTGCACTTAGGGTTGCACTAAAGGTTGCACTAAGGGATAGGGTTGCACTTAGGGATAGGGTTGCACTTAGGGTTGCACTTAGGGTTGCACTTAGGGATAGGGTTGCACTTAGGGATAGGGTTGCACTTAGGGTTGCACTTACGGTTGCACTTAGGGTTGCACTTAGGGATAGGGTTGCACTTAGGGATAGGGTTGCACTTAGGGATAGGGTTGCACTTAGGGTTGCACTTAGGGATAGGGTTGCACTTAGGGTTGCACTTAGGGTTGCACTAAAGGTTGCACTAAGGGATAGGGTTGCACTTAGGGTTGCACTTAGGGATAGGGTTGCACTTAGGGTTGCACTTAGGGATAGGGTTGCACTTAGGGTTGCACTCAGGGTTGCACTTAGGGATAGGGTTGCACTTAGGGATAGGGTTGCACTTAGGGTTGCACTTAGGGATAGGGTTGCACTTAGGGATAGGGTTGCACTTAGGGATAGGGTTGCACTTAGGGATAGGGTTGCACTTAGGGTTGCACTTATGGATAGGGTTGCACTTAGGGATAGGGTTGCACTTAGGGATAGGGTTGCACTTAGGGTTGCACTTAGGGTTGCACTTAGGGTTGCACTTAGGGATAGGGTTGCACTTAGGGTTGCACTCAGGGTTGCACTCAGGGATAGGGTTGCACTTAGGGATAGGGTTGCACTTAGGGATAGGGTTGCACTTAGGGATAGGGTTGCACTTAGGGTTGCACTTAGGGTTGCACTTAGGGTTGCATTTAGGGATAGGGTTGCACTTAGGGTTGCACTCAGGGTAGCACTCAGGGATAGGGTTGCACTTAGGGATAGGGTTGCACTTAGGGATAGGGTTGCACTTAGGGATAGGGTTCCACTTAGGGTTGCACTTAGGGATAGGGTTGCACTTAGGGTTGCACTTAGGGTTGCACTTAGGGTTGCACTTAGGGATAGGGTTGCACTTAGGGTTGCACTTAGGGATAGGGTTGCACTTAGGGTTGCACTTAGGGATAGGGTTGCACTTAGGGTTGCACTCAGGGTTGCACTTAGGGATAGGGTTGCACTTAGGGATAGGGTTGCACTTAGGGATAGGGTTGCACTTAGGGTTGCACTTAGAGATAGGGTTGCACTTAGGGTTGCACTTAGGGATAGGGTTGCACTTACGGTTGCACTTAGGGTTGCACTTACGGTTGCACTTAGGGTTGCACTTAGGGATAGGGTTGCACTTAGGGTTGCACTTAGGGATAGGGTTGCACTTAGGGTTGCACTTAGGGTTGCACTCAGGGTTGCACTCAGGGTTGCACTTAGGGATAGGGTTGCACTTAGGGATAGGGTTGCACTTAGGGATAGGGTTGCACTTAGGGATAGGGTTGCACTTAAGGATAGGGTTGCACTTAGGGATAGGGTTGCACTTAGGGTTGCACTTAGGGATAGGGTTGCACTTAGGGTTGCACTTAGGGATAGGGTTGCATTTAGGGTTGCACTTAGGGATAGGGTTACACTTAGGGTTGCACTCAGGGTTGCACTTAGGGATAGGGTTGGACTTAGGGTTGCACTTAGAGATAGGGTTGCACTTAGGGTTGCACTTAGGGTTGCACTTAGGGATAGGGTTGCACTTAGGGTTGCACTTAGGGATAGGGTTGCACTTAGGGTTGCACTTAGGGATAGGGTTGCACTTAGGGTTGCACTTAGGGATAGGGTTGCACTTAGGGATAGGGTTGCACTTAGGGTTGCACTTACGGTTGCACTTAGGGTTGCACTTAGGGATAGGGTTGCACTTAGGGATAGGGTTGCACTTAGGGTTGCACTTAGGGATAGGGTTGCACTTAGGGTTGCACTTAGGGTTGCACTAAAGGTTGCACTAAGGGATAGGGTTGCACTTAGGGTTGCACTTAGGGATAGGGTTGCACTTAGGGTTGCACTTAGGGATAGGGTTGCACTTAGGGTTGCACTCAGGGTTGCACTTAGGGATAGGGTTGCACTTAGGGATAGGGTTGCACTTAGGGTTGCACTTAGGGATAGGGTTGCACTTAGGGATAGGGTTGCACTTAGGGATAGGGTTGCACTTAGGGATAGGGTTGCACTTAGGGTTGCACTTATGGATAGGGTTGCACTTAGGGATAGGGTTGCACTTAGGGTTGCACTTAGGGATAGGGTTGCACTTAGGGATACGGTTGCACTTAGGGATAGGGTTGCACTTAGGGTTGCACTTAGGGTTGCACTTAGGGATAGGGTTGCACTTAGGGATAGGGTTGCACTTAGGGTTGCACTTACGGTTGCACTTAGGGTTGCACTTAGGGATAGGGTTGCACTTAGGGATAGGGTTGCACTTAGGGATAGGGTTGCACTTAGGGTTGCACTTAGGGATAGGGTTGCACTTAGGGTTGCACTTAGGGTTGCACTAAAGGTTGCACTAAGGGATAGGGTTGCACTTAGGGTTGCACTTAGGGATAGGGTTGCACTTAGGGTTGCACTCAGGGTTGCACTTAGGGATAGGGTTGCACTTAGGGATAGGGTTGCACTTAGGGTTGCACTTAGGGATAGGGTTGCACTTAGGGATAGGGTTGCACTTAGGGATAGGGTTGCACTTAGGGATAGGGTTGCACTTAGGGTTGCACTTATGGATAGGGTTGCACTTAGGGATAGGGTTGCACTTAGGGTTGCACTTAGGGATAGGGTTGCACTTAGGGATAGGGTTGCACTTAGGGTTGCACTTAGAGATAGGGTTGCACTCAGGGATAGGGTTGCACTTAGGGATAGGGTTGCACTTAGGGTTGCACTTACGGTTGCACTCAGGGTTGCACTTAGGGATAGGGTTGCACTTAGGGTTGCACTTAGGGATAGGGTTGCACTTAGGGTTGCACTTAGGGATAGGGTTGCACTTCGGGATAGGGTTGCACTTAGGGATAGGGTTGCACTTAGGGTTGCACTTACGGTTGCACTCAGGGTTGCACTTAGGGATAGGGTTGCACTTAGGGTTGCACTTAGGGATAGGGTTGCACTTAGGGTTGCACTTAGGGATAGGGTTGCACTTAGGGTTGCACTCGGTTGCACTCAGGGATAGGGTTGCACTTAGGGATAGGGTTGCACTTAGGGATAGGGTTGCACTTAGGGATAGGGTTGCACTTAGGGTTGCACTTAAGGATAGGGTTGCACTTAGGGTTGCACTTAGAGGTTGCACTTAGGGTTGCACTTAGGGATAGGGTTGCACTTAGGGTTGCACTTAGGGATAGGGTTGCACTTAGGGTTGCACTCAGGGTTGCACTCAGGGATAGGGTTGCACTTATGGATAGGGTTGCACTTAGGGATAGGGTTGCACTTAGGGATAGGGTTCCACTTAGGGTTGCACTTAGGGATAGGGTTGCACTTAGGGTTGCACTTAGGGTTGCACTTAGGGAAAGGGTTGCACTTAGGGTTGCATTTAGGGATAGGGTTGCACTTAGGGTTGCACTTAGGGATAGGGTTGCACTTAGGATTGCACTCGGTTGCACTTAGGGATAGGGTTGCACTTAGGGATAGGGTTGCACTTAGGGTTGCACTTAGAGATAGGGTTGCACTCAGGGATAGGGTTGCACTTAGGGATAGGGTTGCACTTAGGGTTGCACTTATGGTTGCACTTAGGGATAGGGTTGCACTTAGGGTTGCACTTAGGGATAGGGTTGCACTTAGGGTTGCACTTAGGGTTGCACTCAGGGTTGTACTTAGGGTTTCACTTAGGGATAGGGTTGCACTTAGGGTTGCACTTAGGGATAGGGTTGCACTTAGGGTTGCACTCAGGGTTGCACTCAGGGATAGGGTTGCACTTAGGGATAGGGTTGCACTTAGGGATAGGGTTGCACTTAGGGTTGCACTTAGGGTTGCACTTAGGGTTGCATTTAGGGATAGGGTTGCACTTAGGGTTGCACTCAGGGTAGCACTCAGGGATAGGGTTGCACTTAGGGATAGGGTTGCACTTAGGGATAGGGTTGCACTTAGGGATAGGGTTCCACTTAGGGTTGCACTTAGGGATAGGGTTGCACTTAGGGTTGCACTTAGGGTTGCACTTAGGGTTGCACTTAGGGATAGGGTTGCACTTAGGGTTGCACTTAGGGATAGGGTTGCACTTAGGGTTGCACTTAGGGATAGGGTTGCACTTAGGGTTGCACTCAGGGTTGCACTTAGGGATAGGGTTGCACTTAGGGATAGGGTTGCACTTAGGGATAGGGTTGCACTTAGGGTTGCACTTAGAGATAGGGTTGCACTTAGGGTTGCACTTAGGGATAGGGTTGCACTTAGGGATAGGGTTGCACTTAGGGATAGGGTTGCACTTACGGTTGCACTTAGGGTTGCACTTACGGTTGCACTTAGGGTTGCACTTAGGGATAGGGTTGCACTTAGGGTTGCACTTAGGGATAGGGTTGCACTTAGGGTTGCACTTAGGGTTGCACTTAGGGTTGCACTCAGGGTTGCACTCAGGGTTGCACTTAGGGATAGGGTTGCACTTAGGGATAGGGTTGCACTTAGGGTTGCACTTAGGGTTGCACTTAGGGTTGCACTTAGGGATAGGGTTGCACTTAGGGTTGCACTTAGGGATAGGGTTGCACTTAGGGTTGCACTTAGGGATAGGGTTGCACTTAGGGATAGGGTTGCACTTAGGGTTGCACTTAGGGATAGGGTTGCACTTAGGGTTGCACTTAGGGATAGGGTTGCACTTAGGGTTGCACTTAGGGATAGGGTTGCACTTAGGGTTGCACTTAGGGATAGGGTTGCACTTAGGGTTGCACTCAGGGTTGCACTTAGGGATAGGGTTGGACTTAGGGTTGCACTTAGAGATAGGGTTGCACTTAGGGTTGCACTTAGGGATAGGGTTGCACTTAGGGTTGCACTTAGGGATAGGGTTGCACTTAGGGTTGCACTAAAGGTTGCACTAAGGGATAGGGTTGCACTTAGGGTTGCACTTAGGGATAGGGTTGCACTTAGGGTTGCACTTAGGGATAGGGTTGCACTTAGGGTTGCACTCAGGGTTGCACTTAGGGATAGGGTTGCACTTAGGGATAGGGTTGCACTTAGGGTTGCACTTAGGGATAGGGTTGCACTTAGGGATAGGGTTGCACTTAGGGATAGGGTTGCACTTAGGGATAGGGTTGCACTTAGGGTTGCACTTATGGATAGGGTTGCACTTAGAGATAGGGTTGCACTTAGGGTTGCACTTAGGGATAGGGTTGCACTTAGGGATAGGGTTGCACTTAGGGATAGGGTTGCACTTAGGGTTGCACTTAGGGATAGGGTTGCACTTAGGGTTGCACTTAGGGTTGCACTCAGGGTTGCACTTAGGGTTTCACTTAGGGATAGGGTTGCACTTAGGGTTGCACTTAGGGATAGGGTTGCACTTAGGGTTGCACTCAGGGTTGCACTCAGGGATAGGGTTGCACTTAGGGATAGGGTTGCACTTAGGGATAGGGTTGCACTTAGGGTTGCACTTAGGGTTGCACTTAGGGATAGGGTTGCACTTAGGGTTGCACTCAGGGTAGCACTCAGGGATAGGGTTGCACTTAGGGATAGGGTTGCACTTAGGGATAGGGTTGCACTTAGGGATAGGGTTGCACTTAGGGATAGGGTTGCACTTAGGGATAGGGTTGCACTTAGGGTTGCACTTAGGGATAGGGTTGACCTTAGGGTTGCACTCAGGGTTGCACTCAGGGATAGGGTTGCACTTATGGATAGGGTTGCACTTAGGGATAGGGTTGCACTTAGGGATAGGGTTCCACTTAGGGTTGCACTTAGGGATAGGGTTGCACTCAGGGTTGCACTTAGGAATAGGGTTGCACTTAGGGATAGGGTTGCACTTAGGGATAGGGTTGCACTTAGGGATAGGGTTGCACTTACGGTTGCACTCAGGGTTGCACTTAGGGATAGGGTTGCACTTAGGGTTGCACTTAGGGATAGGGTTGCACTTAGGGTTGCACTTAGGGATAGGGTTGCACTTAGGGTTGCACTTAGGGATAGGGTTGCACTTAGGGATAGGGTTGCACTTAGGGATAGGGTTGCACTCAGGGTTGTACTTAGGGATAGGGTTGCACTTCGGGATAGGGTTGCACTTAGGGATAGGGTTGCACTTAGGGTTGCACTTACGGTTGCACTCAGGGTTGCACTTAGGGATAGGGTTGCACTTAGGGTTGCACTTAGGGATAGGGTTGCACTTAGGGTTGCACTTAGGGATAGGGTTGCACTTCGGGATAGGGTTGCACTTAGGGATAGGGTTGCACTTAGGGTTGCACTTACGGTTGCACTCAGGGTTGCACTTAGGGATAGGGTTGCACTTAGGGTTGCACTTAGGGATAGGGTTGCACTTAGGGTTGCACTTAGGGATAGGGTTGCACTTAGGGTTGCACTCGGTTGCACTCAGGGATAGGGTTGCACTTAGGGATAGGGTTGCACTTAGGGATAGGGTTGCACTTAGGGATAGGGTTGCACTTAGGGTTGCACTTAAGGATAGGGTTGCACTTAGGGTTGCACTTAGAGGTTGCACTTAGGGTTGCACTTAGGGATAGGGTTGCACTTAGGGTTGCACTTAGGGATAGGGTTGCACTTAGGGATAGGGTTGCACTTATGGATAGGGTTGCACTTAGGGATAGGGCTGCACTTAGGGATAGGGTTCCACTTAGGGTTGCACTTAGGGATAGGGTTGCACTTAGGGTTGCACTTAGGGTTGCACTTAGGGAAAGGGTTGCACTTAGGGTTGCATTTAGGGATAGGGTTGCACTTAGGGTTGCACTTAGGGATAGGGTTGCACTTAGGGTTGCACTCGGTTGCACTTAGGGATAGGGTTGCACTTAGGGATAGGGTTGCACTTAGGGTTGCACTTAGAGATAGGGTTGCACTCAGGGATAGGGTTGCACTTAGGGATAGGGTTGCACTTAGGGTTGCACTTATGGTTGCACTTAGGGATAGGGTTGCACTTAGGGTTGCACTTAGGGATAGGGTTGCACTTAGGGTTGCACTTAGGGTTGCACTCAGGGTTGTACTTAGGGTTTCACTTAGGGATAGGGTTGCACTTAGGGTTGCACTTAGGGATAGGGTTGCACTTAGGGTTGCACTCAGGGTTGCACTCAGGGATAGGGTTGCACTTAGGGATAGGGTTGCACTTAGGGTTGCACTTAGGGTTGCACTTAGGGTTGCATTTAGGGATAGGGTTGCACTTAGGGTTGCACTCAGGGTAGCACTCAGGGATAGGGTTGCACTTAGGGATAGGGTTGCACTTAGGGATAGGGTTGCACTTAGGGATAGGGTTCCACTTAGGGTTGCACTTAGGGATAGGGTTGCACTTAGGGTTGCACTTAGGGTTGCACTTAGGGTTGCACTTAGGGATAGGGTTGCACTTAGGGTTGCACTTAGGGATAGGGTTGCACTTAGGGTTGCACTTAGGGATAGGGTTGCACTTAGGGTTGCACTCAGGGTTGCACTTAGGGATAGGGTTGCACTTAGGGATAGGGTTGCACTTAGGGATAGGGTTGCACTTAGGGTTGCACTTAGGGATAGGGTTGCACTCAGGGATAGGGTTGCACTTAGGGATAGGGTTGCACTTAGGGTTGCACTTATGGTTGCACTTAGGGATAGGGTTGCACTTAGGGTTGCACTTAGGGATAGGGTTGCACTTAGGGTTGCACTTAGGGTTGCACTCAGGGTTGTACTTAGGGTTTCACTTAGGGATAGGGTTGCACTTAGGGTTGCACTTAGGGATAGGGTTGCACTTAGGGTTGCACTCAGGGTTGCACTCAGGGATAGGGTTGCACTTAGGGATAGGGTTGCACTTAGGGATAGGGTTGCACTTAGGGTTGCACTTAGGGTTGCACTTAGGGTTGCATTTAGGGATAGGGTTGCACTTAGGGTTGCACTCAGGGTAGCACTCAGGGATAGGGTTGCACTTAGGGATAGGGTTGCACTTAGGGATAGGGTTGCACTTAGGGATAGGGTTCCACTTAGGGTTGCACTTAGGGATAGGGTTGCACTTAGGGTTGCACTTAGGGTTGCACTTAGGGTTGCACTTAGGGATAGGGTTGCACTTAGGGTTGCACTTAGGGATAGGGTTGCACTTAGGGTTGCACTTAGGGATAGGGTTGCACTTAGGGTTGCACTCAGGGTTGCACTTAGGGATAGGGTTGCACTTAGGGATAGGGTTGCACTTAGGGATAGGGTTGCACTTAGGGTTGCACTTAGAGATAGGGTTGCACTTAGGGTTGCACTTAGGGATAGGGTTGCACTTAGGGATAGGGTTGCACTTAGGGATAGGGTTGCACTTACGGTTGCACTTAGGGTTGCACTTACGGTTGCACTTAGGGTTGCACTTAGGGATAGGGTTGCACTTAGGGTTGCACTTAGGGATAGGGTTGCACTTAGGGTTGCACTTAGGGTTGCACTTAGGGTTGCACTCAGGGTTGCACTCAGGGTTGCACTTAGGGATAGGGTTGCACTTAGGGATAGGGTTGCACTTAGGGTTGCACTTAGGGTTGCACTTAGGGTTGCACTTAGGGATAGGGTTGCACTTAGGGTTGCACTTAGGGATAGGGTTGCACTTAGGGTTGCACTTAGGGATAGGGTTGCACTTAGGGATAGGGTTGCACTTAGGGTTGCACTTAGGGATAGGGTTGCACTTAGGGTTGCACTTAGGGATAGGGTTGCACTTAGGGTTGCACTTAGGGATAGGGTTGCACTTAGGGTTGCACTTAGGGATAGGGTTGCACTTAGGGTTGCACTCAGGGTTGCACTTAGGGATAGGGTTGGACTTAGGGTTGCACTTAGAGATAGGGTTGCACTTAGGGTTGCACTTAGGGATAGGGTTGCACTTAGGGTTGCACTTAGGGATAGGGTTGCACTTAGGGTTGCACTAAAGGTTGCACTAAGGGATAGGGTTGCACTTAGGGTTGCACTTAGGGATAGGGTTGCACTTAGGGTTGCACTTAGGGATAGGGTTGCACTTAGGGTTGCACTCAGGGTTGCACTTAGGGATAGGGTTGCACTTAGGGATAGGGTTGCACTTAGGGTTGCACTTAGGGATAGGGTTGCACTTAGGGATAGGGTTGCACTTAGGGATAGGGTTGCACTTAGGGATAGGGTTGCACTTAGGGTTGCACTTATGGATAGGGTTGCACTTAGAGATAGGGTTGCACTTAGGGTTGCACTTAGGGATAGGGTTGCACTTAGGGATAGGGTTGCACTTAGGGATAGGGTTGCACTTAGGGATAGGGTTGCACTTAGGGTTGCACTTAGGGATAGGGTTGCACTTAGGGTTGCACTTAGGGTTGCACTCAGGGTTGCACTTAGGGTTTCACTTAGGGATAGGGTTGCACTTAGGGTTGCACTTAGGGATAGGGTTGCACTTAGGGTTGCACTCAGGGTTGCACTCAGGGATAGGGTTGCACTTAGGGATAGGGTTGCACTTAGGGATAGGGTTGCACTTAGGGTTGCACTTAGGGTTGCACTTAGGGATAGGGTTGCACTTAGGGTTGCACTCAGGGTAGCACTCAGGGATAGGGTTGCACTTAGGGATAGGGTTGCACTTAGGGATAGGGTTGCACTTAGGGATAGGGTTGCACTTAGGGATAGGGTTGCACTTAGGGATAGGGTTGCACTTAGGGTTGCACTTAGGGATAGGGTTGACCTTAGGGTTGCACTCAGGGTTGCACTCAGGGATAGGGTTGCACTTATGGATAGGGTTGCACTTAGGGATAGGGTTGCACTTAGGGATAGGGTTCCACTTAGGGTTGCACTTAGGGATAGGGTTGCACTCAGGGTTGCACTTAGGAATAGGGTTGCACTTAGGGATAGGGTTGCACTTAGGGATAGGGTTGCACTTAGGGATAGGGTTGCACTTACGGTTGCACTCAGGGTTGCACTTAGGGATAGGGTTGCACTTAGGGTTGCACTTAGGGATAGGGTTGCACTTAGGGTTGCACTTAGGGATAGGGTTGCACTTAGGGTTGCACTTAGGGATAGGGTTGCACTTAGGGATAGGGTTGCACTTAGGGATAGGGTTGCACTCAGGGTTGTACTTAGGGATAGGGTTGCACTTCGGGATAGGGTTGCACTTAGGGATAGGGTTGCACTTAGGGTTGCACTTACGGTTGCACTCAGGGTTGCACTTAGGGATAGGGTTGCACTTAGGGTTGCACTTAGGGATAGGGTTGCACTTAGGGTTGCACTTAGGGATAGGGTTGCACTTCGGGATAGGGTTGCACTTAGGGATAGGGTTGCACTTAGGGTTGCACTTACGGTTGCACTCAGGGTTGCACTTAGGGATAGGGTTGCACTTAGGGTTGCACTTAGGGATAGGGTTGCACTTAGGGTTGCACTTAGGGATAGGGTTGCACTTAGGGTTGCACTCGGTTGCACTCAGGGATAGGGTTGCACTTAGGGATAGGGTTGCACTTAGGGATAGGGTTGCACTTAGGGATAGGGTTGCACTTAGGGTTGCACTTAAGGATAGGGTTGCACTTAGGGTTGCACTTAGAGGTTGCACTTAGGGTTGCACTTAGGGATAGGGTTGCACTTAGGGTTGCACTTAGGGATAGGGTTGCACTTAGGGATAGGGTTGCACTTATGGATAGGGTTGCACTTAGGGATAGGGCTGCACTTAGGGATAGGGTTCCACTTAGGGTTGCACTTAGGGATAGGGTTGCACTTAGGGTTGCACTTAGGGTTGCACTTAGGGAAAGGGTTGCACTTAGGGTTGCATTTAGGGATAGGGTTGCACTTAGGGTTGCACTTAGGGATAGGGTTGCACTTAGGGTTGCACTCGGTTGCACTTAGGGATAGGGTTGCACTTAGGGATAGGGTTGCACTTAGGGTTGCACTTAGAGATAGGGTTGCACTCAGGGATAGGGTTGCACTTAGGGATAGGGTTGCACTTAGGGTTGCACTTATGGTTGCACTTAGGGATAGGGTTGCACTTAGGGTTGCACTTAGGGATAGGGTTGCACTTAGGGTTGCACTTAGGGTTGCACTCAGGGTTGTACTTAGGGTTTCACTTAGGGATAGGGTTGCACTTAGGGTTGCACTTAGGGATAGGGTTGCACTTAGGGTTGCACTCAGGGTTGCACTCAGGGATAGGGTTGCACTTAGGGATAGGGTTGCACTTAGGGTTGCACTTAGGGTTGCACTTAGGGTTGCATTTAGGGATAGGGTTGCACTTAGGGTTGCACTCAGGGTAGCACTCAGGGATAGGGTTGCACTTAGGGATAGGGTTGCACTTAGGGATAGGGTTGCACTTAGGGATAGGGTTCCACTTAGGGTTGCACTTAGGGATAGGGTTGCACTTAGGGTTGCACTTAGGGTTGCACTTAGGGTTGCACTTAGGGATAGGGTTGCACTTAGGGTTGCACTTAGGGATAGGGTTGCACTTAGGGTTGCACTTAGGGATAGGGTTGCACTTAGGGTTGCACTCAGGGTTGCACTTAGGGATAGGGTTGCACTTAGGGATAGGGTTGCACTTAGGGATAGGGTTGCACTTAGGGTTGCACTTAGGGATAGGGTTGCACTTAGGGTTGCACTTAGGGATAGGGTTGCACTTAGGGTTGCACTTAGGGTTGCACTTAGGGTTGCACTCAGGGTTGCACTCAGGGTTGCACTTAGGGATAGGGTTGCACTTAGGGATAGGGTTGCACTTAGGGATAGGGTTGCACTTAGGGATAGGGTTGCACTTAAGGATAGGGTTGCACTTAGGGATAGGGTTGCACTTAGGGTTGCACTTAGGGATAGGGTTGCACTTAGGGTTGCACTTAGGGATAGGGTTGCACTTAGGGTTGCACTTAGGGATAGGGTTGCACTTAGGGTTGCACTCAGGGTTGCACTTAGGGATAGGGTTGGACTTAGGGTTGCACTTAGCGATAGGGTTGCACTTAGGGTTGCACTTAGGGTTGCACTTAGGGATAGGGTTGCACTTAGGGTTGCACTTAGGGATAGGGTTGCACTTAGGGTTGCACTTAGGGATAGGGTTGCACTTAGGGTTGCACTTAGGGATAGGGTTGCACTTAGGGATAGGGTTGCACTTAGGGTTGCACTTACGGTTGCACTTAGGGTTGCACTTAGGGATAGGGTTGCACTTAGGGATAGGGTTGCACTTAGGGTTGCACTTAGGGATAGGGTTGCACTTAGGGTTGCACTTAGGGTTGCACTAAAGGTTGCACTAAGGGATAGGGTTGCACTTAGGGTTGCACTTAGGGATAGGGTTGCACTTAGGGTTGCACTTAGGGATAGGGTTGCACTTAGGGATAGGGTTGCACTTAGGGATAGGGTTGCACTTAGGGTTGCACTTATGGATAGGGTTGCACTTAGGGATAGGGTTGCACTTAGGGATAGGGTTGCACTTAGGGATAGGGTTGCACTTAGGGTTGCACTTAGGGTTGCACTTAGGGATAGGGTTGCACTTAGGGATAGGGTTGCACTTAGGGTTGCACTTACGGTTGCACTTAGGGTTGCACTTAGGGATAGGGTTGCACTTAGGGATAGGGTTGCACTTAGGGATAGGGTTGCACTTAGGGTTGCACTTAGGGATAGGGTTGCACTTAGGGTTGCACTTAGGGTTGCACTAAAGGTTGCACTAAGGGATAGGGTTGCACTTAGGGTTGCACTTAGGGATAGGGTTGCACTTAGGGTTGCACTTAGGGATAGGGTTGCACTTAGGGTTGCACTCAGGGTTGCACTTAGGGATAGGGTTGCACTTAGGGATAGGGTTGCACTTAGGGTTGCACTTAGGGATAGGGTTGCACTTAGGGATAGGGTTGCACTTAGGGATAGGGTTGCACTTAGGGATAGGGTTGCACTTAGGGTTGCACTTATGGATAGGGTTGCACTTAGGGATAGGGTTGCACTTAGGGATAGGGTTGCACTTAGGGTTGCACTTAGGGTTGCACTTAGGGTTGCACTTAGGGTTGCACTTAGGGATAGGGTTGCACTTAGGGATAGGGTTGCACTTAGGGATAGGGTTGCACTCAGGGATAGGGTTGCACTTAGGGATAGGGTTGCACTTAGGGATAGGGTTGCACTTAGGGTTGCACTTAGGGTTGCACTTAGGGTTGCACTTAGGGATAGGGTTGCACTTAGGGTTGCACTTAGGGATAGGGTTGCACTTAGGGTTGCACTTAGGGTTGCACTTAGGGATAGGGTTGCACTTAGGGTTGCATTTAGGGATAGGGTTGCACTTAGGGTTGCACTTAGGGATAGGGTTGCACTTAGGGATAGGGTTGCACTTAGGGTTGCACTTAGGGATAGGGTTGCACTTAGGGTTGCACTTAGGGTTGCACTAAAGGTTGCACTAAGGGATAGGGTTGCACTTAAGGTTGCACTTAGGGATAGGGTTGCACTTAGGGTTGCACTTAGGGATAGGGTTGCACTTAGGGTTGCACTCAGGGTTGCACTTAGGGATAGGGTTGCACTTAGGGATAGGGTTGCACTTAGGGTTGCACTTAGGGATAGGGTTGCACTTAGGGATAGGGTTGCACTTAGGGATAGGGTTGCACTTAGGGTTGCACTTATGGATAGGGTTGCACTTAGGGATAGGGTTGCACTTAGGGTTGCACTTAGGGATAGGGTTGCACTTAGGGATAGGGTTGCACTTAGGGTTGCACTTAGAGATAGGGTTGCACTTAGGGTTGCACTTAGGGATAGGGTTGCACTTACGGTTGCACTTAGGGATAGGGTTGCACTTAGGGTTGCACTCAGGGTTGCACTTAGGGTTGCACTCAGGGTTGCACTCAGGGTTGCACTTAGGGATAGGGTTGCACTTAGGGATAGGGTTGCACTTAGGGATAGGGTTGCACTTAGGGATAGGGTTGCACTTAAGGATAGGGTTGCACTTAGGGATAGGGTTGCACTTAGGGTTGCACTTAGGGATAGGGTTGCACTTAGGGTTGCACTTAGGGATAGGGTTGCACTTAGGGTTGCACTTAGGGATAGGGTTGCACTTAGGGTTGCACTCAGGGTTGCACTTAGGGATAGGGTTGGACTTAGGGTTGCACTTAGCGATAGGGTTGCACTTAGGGTTGCACTTAGGGTTGCACTTAGGGATAGGGTTGCACTTAGGGTTGCACTTAGGGATAGGGTTGCACTTAGGGTTGCACTTAGGGATAGGGTTGCACTTAGGGTTGCACTTAGGGATAGGGTTGCACTTAGGGATAGGATTGCACTTAGGGTTGCACTTACGGTTGCACTTAGGGTTGCACTTAGGGATAGGGTTGCACTTCGGGATAGGGTTGCACTTAGGGTTGCACTTAGGGATAGGGTTGCACTTAGGGTTGCACTTAGGGTTGCACTAAAGGTTGCACTAAGGGATAGGGTTGCACTTAGGGTTGCACTTAGGGATAGGGTTGCACTTAGGGTTGCACTTAGGGATAGGGTTGCACTTAGGGTTGCACTCAGGGTTGCACTTAGGGATAGGGTTGCACTTAGGGATAGGGTTGCACTTAGGGTTGCACTTAGGGATAGGGTTGCACTTAGGGATAGGGTTGCACTTAGGGATAGGGTTGCACTTAGGGATAGGGTTGCACTTATAGATGCACTTATGGATAGGGTTGCACTTAGGGATAGGGTTGCACTTAGGGTTGCACTTAGGGATAGGGTTGCACTTAGGGATAGGGTTGCACTTAGGGATAGGGTTGCACTTAGGGATAGGGTTGCACTTAGGGTTGCACTTAGGGTTGCACTTAGGGTTAGGGTTGCACTTAGGGATAGGGTTGCACTTAGGGTTGCACTTACGGTTGCACTTAGGGTTGCACTTAGGGATAGGGTTGCACTTAGGGTTGCACTTAGGGATAGGGTTGCACTTAGGGATAGGATTGCACTTAGGGTTGCACTTACGGTTGCACTTAGGGTTGCACTTAGGGATAGGGTTGCACTTCGGGATAGGGTTGCACTTAGGGTTGCACTTAGGGATAGGGTTGCACTTAGGGTTGCACTTAGGGTTGCACTAAAGGTTGCACTAAGGGATAGGGTTGCACTTAGGGTTGCACTTAGGGATAGGGTTGCACTTAGGGTTGCACTTAGGGATAGGGTTGCACTTAGGGTTGCACTCAGGGTTGCACTTAGGGATAGGGTTGCACTTAGGGATAGGGTTGCACTTAGGGTTGCACTTAGGGATAGGGTTGCACTTAGGGATAGGGTTGCACTTAGGGATAGGGTTGCACTTAGGGATAGGGTTGCACTTAGGGTTGCACTTATGGATAGGGTTGCACTTAGGGATAGGGTTGCACTTAGGGTTGCACTTAGGGATAGGGTTGCACTTAGGGATAGGGTTGCACTTAGGGATAGGGTTGCACTTAGGGATAGGGTTGCACTTAGGGTTGCACTTAGGGTTGCACTTAGGGTTAGGGTTGCACTTAGGGATAGGGTTGCACTTAGGGTTGCACTTACGGTTGCACTTAGGGTTGCACTTAGGGATAGGGTTGCACTTAGGGATAGGGTTGCACTTAGGGATAGGGTTGCACTTAGGGTTGCACTTAGGGATAGGGTTGCACTTAGGGTTGCACTTAGGGTTGCACTAAAGGTTGCACTAAGGGATAGGGTTGCACTTAGGGTTGCACTTAGGGATAGGGTTGCACTTAGGGATAGGGTTGCACTTAGGGTTGCACTCAGGGTTGCACTTAGGGATAGGGTTGCACTTAGGGATAGGGTTGCACTTAGGGTTGCACTTAGGGATAGGGTTGCACTTAGGGATAGGGTTGCACTTAGGGATAGGGTTGCACTTAGGGATAGGGTTGCACTTAGGGTTGCACTTATGGATAGGGTTGCACTTAGGGATAGGGTTGCACTTAGGGATAGGGTTGCACTTAGGGATAGGGTTGCACTTAGGGTTGCACTTAGGGTTGCACTTAGGGATAGGGTTGCACTTAGGGATAGGGTTGCACTTAGGGATAGGGTTGCACTCAGGGATAGGGTTGCACTTAGGGATAGGGTTGCACTTAGGGATAGGGTTGCACTTAGGGTTGCACTTAGGGTTGCACTTAGGGTTGCACTTAGGGATAGGGTTGCACTTAGGGTTGCACTTAGGGATAGGGTTGCACTTAGGGTTGCACTCAGGGTTGCACTTAGGGATAGGGTTGCACTTAGGGATAGGGTTGCACTTAGGGATAGGGTTGCACTTACGGTTGCACTCAGGGTTGCACTTAGGGATAGGGTTGCACTTAGGGTTGCACTTAGGGATAGGGTTGCACTTAGGGTTGCACTTAGGGATAGGGTTGCACTTCGGGATAGGGTTGCACTTAGGGATAGGGTTGCACTTAGGGTTGCACTTACGGTTGCACTCAGGGTTGCACTTAGGGATAGGGTTGCACTTAGGGTTGCACTTAGGGATAGGGTTGCACTTAGGGTTGCACTTAGGGATAGGGTTGCACTTAGGGTTGCACTCGGTTGCACTCAGGGATAGGGTTGCACTTAGGGATAGGGTTGCACTTAGGGATAGGGTTGCACTTAGGGATAGGGTTGCACTTAGGGTTGCACTTAAGGATAGGGTTGCACTTAGGGTTGCACTTAGAGGTTGCACTTAGGGTTGCACTTAGGGATAGGGTTGCACTTAGGGTTGCACTTAGGGATAGGGTTGCACTTAGGGTTGCACTCAGGGTTGCACTCAGGGATAGGGTTGCACTTATGGATAGGGTTGCACTTAGGGATAGGGTTGCACTTAGGGATAGGGTTCCACTTAGGGTTGCACTTAGGGATAGGGTTGCACTTAGGGTTGCACTTAGGGTTGCACTTAGGGAAAGGGTTGCACTTAGGGTTGCATTTAGGGATAGGGTTGCACTTAGGGTTGCACTTAGGGATAGGGTTGCACTTAGGGTTGCACTCGGTTGCACTTAGGGATAGGGTTGCACTTAGGGATAGGGTTGCACTTAGGGTTGCACTTAGAGATAGGGTTGCACTCAGGGATAGGGTTGCACTTAGGGATAGGGTTGCACTTAGGGTTGCACTTATGGTTGCACTTAGGGATAGGGTTGCACTTAGGGTTGCACTTAGGGATAGGGTTGCACTTAGGGTTGCACTTAGGGTTGCACTCAGGGTTGTACTTAGGGTTTCACTTAGGGATAGGGTTGCACTTAGGGTTGCACTTAGGGATAGGGTTGCATTTAGGGTTGCACTCAGGGTTGCACTCAGGGATAGGGTTGCACTTAGGGATAGGGTTGCACTTAGGGTTGCACTTAGGGTTGCACTTAGGGTTGCATTTAGGGATAGGGTTGCACTTAGGGTTGCACTCAGGGTAGCACTCAGGGATAGGGTTGCACTTAGGGATAGGGTTGCACTTAGGGATAGGGTTGCACTTAGGGATAGGGTTCCACTTAGGGTTGCACTTAGGGATAGGGTTGCACTTAGGGTTGCACTTAGGGTTGCACTTAGGGTTGCACTTAGGGATAGGGTTGCACTTAGGGTTGCACTTAGGGATAGGGTTGCACTTAGGGTTGCACTTAGGGATAGGGTTGCACTTAGGGTTGCACTCAGGGTTGCACTTAGGGATAGGGTTGCACTTAGGGATAGGGTTGCACTTAGGGATAGGGTTGCACTTAGGGTTGCACTTAGGGATAGGGTTGCACTTACGGTTGCACTTAGGGTTGCACTTACGGTTGCACTTAGGGTTGCACTTAGGGATAGGGTTGCACTTAGGGTTGCACTTAGGGATAGGGTTGCACTTAGGGTTGCACTTAGGGTTGCACTTAGGGTTGCACTCAGGGTTGCACTCAGGGTTGCACTTAGGGATAGGGTTGCACTTAGGGATAGGGTTGCACTTAGGGATAGGGTTGCACTTAGGGATAGGGTTGCACTTAGGGATAGGGTTGCACTTAAGGATAGGGTTGCACTTAGGGATAGGGTTGCACTTAGGGTTGCACTTAGGGATAGGGTTGCACTTAGGGTTGCACTTAGGGATAGGGTTGCACTTAGGGTTGCACTTAGGGATAGGGTTGCACTTAGGGTTGCACTCAGGGTTGCACTTAGGGATAGGGTTGGACTTAGGGTTGCACTTAGCGATAGGGTTGCACTTAGGGTTGCACTTAGGGTTGCACTTAGGGATAGGGTTGCACTTAGGGTTGCACTTAGGGATAGGGTTGCACTTAGGGTTGCACTTAGGGATAGGGTTGCACTTAGGGTTGCACTTAGGGATAGGGTTGCACTTAGGGATAGGGTTGCACTTAGGGTTGCACTTACGGTTGCACTTAGGGTTGCACTTAGGGATAGGGTTGCACTTAGGGATAGGGTTGCACTTAGGGTTGCACTTAGGGATAGGGTTGCACTTAGGGTTGCACTTAGGGTTGCACTAAAGGTTGCACTAAGGGATAGGGTTGCACTTAGGGTTGCACTTAGGGATAGGGTTGCACTTAGGGTTGCACTTAGGGATAGGGTTGCACTTAGGGATAGGGTTGCACTTAGGGATAGGGTTGCACTTAGGGATAGGGTTGCACTTAGGGTTGCACTTATGGATAGGGTTGCACTTAGGGATAGGGTTGCACTTAGGGATAGGGTTGCACTTAGGGATAGGGTTGCACTTAGGGTTGCACTTAGGGTTGCACTTAGGGATAGGGTTGCACTTAGGGATAGGGTTGCACTTAGGGTTGCACTTACGGTTGCACTTAGGGTTGCACTTAGGGATAGGGTTGCACTTAGGGATAGGGTTGCACTTAGGGATAGGGTTGCACTTAGGGTTGCACTTAGGGATAGGGTTGCACTTAGGGTTGCACTTAGGGTTGCACTAAAGGTTGCACTAAGGGATAGGGTTGCACTTAGGGTTGCACTTAGGGATAGGGTTGCACTTAGGGTTGCACTTAGGGATAGGGTTGCACTTAGGGTTGCACTCAGGGTTGCACTTAGGGATAGGGTTGCACTTAGGGATAGGGTTGCACTTAGGGTTGCACTTAGGGATAGGGTTGCACTTAGGGATAGGGTTGCACTTAGGGATAGGGTTGCACTTAGGGATAGGGTTGCACTTAGGGTTGCACTTATGGATAGGGTTGCACTTAGGGATAGGGTTGCACTTAGGGATAGGGTTGCACTTAGGGTTGCACTTAGGGTTGCACTTAGGGTTGCACTTAGGGATAGGGTTGCACTTAGGGTTGCACTCAGGGTTGCACTCAGGGATAGGGTTGCACTTAGGGATAGGGTTGCACTTAGGGATAGGGTTGCACTTAGGGATAGGGTTGCACTTAGGGTTGCACTTAGGGTTGCACTTAGGGTTGCATTTAGGGATAGGGTTGCACTTAGGGTTGCACTCAGGGTAGCACTCAGGGATAGGGTTGCACTTAGGGATAGGGTTGCACTTAGGGATAGGGTTGCACTTAGGGATAGGGTTCCACTTAGGGTTGCACTTAGGGATAGGGTTGCACTTAGGGTTGCACTTAGGGTTGCACTTAGGGTTGCACTTAGGGATAGGGTTGCACTTAGGGTTGCACTTAGGGATAGGGTTGCACTTAGGGTTGCACTTAGGGATAGGGTTGCACTTAGGGTTGCACTCAGGGTTGCACTTAGGGATAGGGTTGCACTTAGGGATAGGGTTGCACTTAGGGATAGGGTTGCACTTAGGGTTGCACTTAGAGATAGGGTTGCACTTAGGGTTGCACTTAGGGATAGGGTTGCACTTACGGTTGCACTTAGGGTTGCACTTACGGTTGCACTTAGGGTTGCACTTAGGGATAGGGTTGCACTTAGGGTTGCACTTAGGGATAGGGTTGCACTTAGGGTTGCACTTAGGGTTGCACTCAGGGTTGCACTCAGGGTTGCACTTAGGGATAGGGTTGCACTTAGGTATAGGGTTGCACTTAGGGATAGGGTTGCACTTAGGGATAGGGTTGCACTTAAGGATAGGGTTGCACTTAGGGATAGGGTTGCACTTAGGGTTGCACTTAGGGATAGGGTTGCACTTAGGGTTGCACTTAGGGATAGGGTTGCATTTAGGGTTGCACTTAGGGATAGGGTTACACTTAGGGTTGCACTCAGGGTTGCACTTAGGGATAGGGTTGGACTTAGGGTTGCACTTAGAGATAGGGTTGCACTTAGGGTTGCACTTAGGGTTGCACTTAGGGATAGGGTTGCACTTAGGGTTGCACTTAGGGATAGGGTTGCACTTAGGGTTGCACTTAGGGATAGGGTTGCACTTAGGGTTGCACTTAGGGATAGGGTTGCACTTAGGGTTGCACTTAGGGATAGGGTTGCACTTAGGGTTGCACTTAGGGTTGCACTAAAGGTTGCACTAAGGGATAGGGTTGCACTTAGGGTTGCACTTAGGGATAGGGTTGCACTTAGGGTTGCACTTAGGGATAGGGTTGCACTTAGGGTTGCACTCAGGGTTGCACTTAGGGATAGGGTTGCACTTAGGGATAGGGTTGCACTTAGGGTTGCACTTAGGGATAGGGTTGCACTTAGGGATAGGGTTGCACTTAGGGATAGGGTTGCACTTAGGGATAGGGTTGCACTTAGGGTTGCACTTATGGATAGGGTTGCACTTAGGGATAGGGTTGCACTTAGGGTTGCACTTAGGGATAGGGTTGCACTTAGGGATAGGGTTGCACTTAGGGATACGGTTGCACTTAGGGATAGGGTTGCACTTAGGGTTGCACTGAGGGTTGCACTTAGGGATAGGGTTGCACTTAGGGATAGGGTTGCACTTAGGGTTGCACTTACGGTTGCACTTAGGGTTGCACTTAGGGATAGGGTTGCACTTAGGGATAGGGTTGCACTTAGGGATAGGGTTGCACTTAGGGTTGCACTTAGGGATAGAATTGCACTTAGGGTTGCACTTAGGGTTGCACTAAAGGTTGCACTAAGGGATAGGGTTGCACTTAGGGTTGCACTTAGGGATAGGGTTGCACTTAGGGTTGCACTCAGGGTTGCACTTAGGGATAGGGTTGCACTTAGGGATAGGGTTGCACTTAGGGTTGCACTTAGGGATAGGGTTGCACTTAGGGATAGGGTTGCACTTAGGGATAGGGTTGCACTTAGGGATAGGGTTGCACTTAGGGTTGCACTTATGGATAGGGTTGCACTTAGGGATAGGGTTGCACTTAGGGTTGCACTTAGGGATAGGGTTGCACTTAGGGATAGGGTTGCACTTAGGGATAGGGTTGCACTTAGGGATAGGGTTGCACTTAGGGTTGCACTTAGGGTTGCACTTAGGATTGCACTTAGGGATAGGGTTGCACTTAGGGATAGGGTTGCACTTAGGGATAGGGTTGCACTCAGGGATAGGGTTGCACTTAGGGATAGGGTTGCACTTAGGGATAGGGTTGCACTTAGGGTTGCACTTAGGGTTGCACTTAGGGTTGCACTTAGGGTTGCACTTAGGGATAGGGTTGCACTTAGGGTTGCACTTAGGGATAGGGTTGCACTTAGGGTTGCACTTAGGGTTGCACTTAGGGATAGGGTTGCACTTAGGGTTGCATTTAGGGATAGGGTTGCACTTAGGGTTGCACTTAGGGATAGGGTTGCACTTAGGGTTGCACTCAGGGTTGCACTTAGGGATAGGGTTGCACTTAGGGATAGGGTTGCACTTAGGGTTGCACTTAGAGTTAGGGTTGCACTCAGGGATAGGGTTGCACTTAGGGATAGGGTTGCACTTAGGGTTGCACTTACGGTTGCACTCAGGGTTGCACTTAGGGATAGGGTTGCACTTAGGGTTGCACTTAGGGATAGGGTTGCACTTAGGGTTGCACTTAGGGATAGGGTTGCACTTCGGGATAGGGTTGCACTTAGGGATAGGGTTGCACTTAGGGTTGCACTTACGGTTGCACTCAGGGTTGCACTTAGGGATAGGGTTGCACTTAGGGTTGCACTTAGGGATAGGGTTGCACTTAGGGTTGCACTTAGGGATAGGGTTGCACTTAGGGTTGCACTCGGTTGCACTCAGGGATAGGGTTGCACTTAGGGATAGGGTTGCACTTAGGGATAAGGTTGCACTTAGGGATAGGGTTGCACTTAGGGTTGCACTTAAGGATAGGGTTGCACTTAGGGTTGCACTTAGAGGTTGCACTTAGGGTTGCACTTAGGGATAGGGTTGCACTTAGGGTTGCACTTAGGGATAGGGTTGCACTTAGGGTTGCACTCAGGGTTGCACTCAGGGATAGGGTTGCACTTATGGATAGGGTTGCACTTAGGGATAGGGTTGCACTTAGGGATAGGGTTCCACTTAGGGTTGCACTTAGGGATAGGGTTGCACTTAGGGTTGCACTTAGGGTTGCACTTAGGGAAAGGGTTGCACTTAGGGTTGCATTTAGGGATAGGGTTGCACTTAGGGTTGCACTTAGGGATAGGGTTGCACTTAGGGTTGCACTCGGTTGCACTTAGGGATAGGGTTGCACTTAGGGATAGGGTTGCACTTAGGGTTGCACTTAGAGATAGGGTTGCACTCAGGGATAGGGTTGCACTTAGGGATAGGGTTGCACTTAGGGTTGCACTTATGGTTGCACTTAGGGATAGGGTTGCACTTAGGGTTGCACTTAGGGATAGGGTTGCACTTAGGGTTGCACTTAGGGTTGCACTCAGGGTTGTACTTAGGGTTTCACTTAGGGATAGGGTTGCACTTAGGGTTGCACTTAGGGATAGGGTTGCACTTAGGGTTGCACTCAGGGTTGCACTCAGGGATAGGGTTGCACTTAGGGATAGGGTTGCACTTAGGGATAGGGTTGCACTTAGGGTTGCACTTAGGGTTGCACTTAGGGTTGCATTTAGGGATAGGGTTGCACTTAGGGTTGCACTCAGGGTAGCACTCAGGGATAGGGTTGCACTTAGGGATAGGGTTGCACTTAGGGATAGGGTTGCACTTAGGGAAAGGGTTCCACTTAGGGTTGCACTTAGGGATAGGGTTGCACTTAGGGTTGCACTTAGGGTTGCACTTAGGGTTGCACTTAGGGATAGGGTTGCACTTAGGGTTGCACTTAGGGATAGGGTTGCACTTAGGGTTGCACTTAGGGATAGGGTTGCACTTAGGGTTGCACTCAGGGTTGCACTTAGGGATAGGGTTGCACTTAGGGATAGGGTTGCACTTAGGGATAGGGTTGCACTTAGGGTTGCACTTAGAGATAGGGTTGCACTTAGGGTTGCACTTAGGGATAGGGTTGCACTTAGGGATAGGGTTGCACTTAGGGATAGGGTTGCACTTACGGTTGCACTTAGGGTTGCACTTACGGTTGCACTTAGGGTTGCACTTAGGGATAGGGTTGCACTTAGGGTTGCACTTAGGGATAGGGTTGCACTTAGGGTTGCACTTAGGGTTGCACTTAGGGTTGCACTCAGGGTTGCACTCAGGGTTGCACTTAGGGATAGGGTTGCACTTAGGGATAGGGTTGCACTTAGGGATAGGGTTGCACTTAGGGATAGGGTTGCACTTAAGGATAGGGTTGCACTTAGGGATAGGGTTGCACTTAGGGTTGCACTTAGGGATAGGGTTGCACTTAGGGTTGCACTTAGGGATAGGGTTGCACTTAGGGTTGCACTTAGGGATAGGGTTGCACTTAGGGTTGCACTCAGGGTTGCACTTAGGGATAGGGTTGGACTTAGGGTTGCACTTAGAGATAGGGTTGCACTTAGGGTTGCACTTAGGGTTGCACTTAGGGATAGGGTTGCACTTAGGGTTGCACTTAGGGATAGGGTTGCACTTAGGGTTGCACTTAGGGATAGGGTTGCACTTAGGGTTGCACTTACGGTTGCACTTAGGGTTGCACTTAGGGATAGGGTTGCACTTAGGGATAGGGTTGCACTTAGGGTTGCACTTAGGGATAGGGTTGCACTTAGGGTTGCACTTAGGGTTGCACTAAAGGTTGCACTAAGGGATAGGGTTGCACTTAGGGTTGCACTTAGGGATAGGGTTGCACTTAGGGTTGCACTTAGGGATAGGGTTGCACTTAGGGTTGCACTCAGGGTTGCACTTAGGGATAGGGTTGCAATTAGGGATAGGGTTGCACTTAGGGTTGCACTTAGGGATAGGGTTGCACTTAGGGATAGGGTTGCACTTAGGGATAGGGTTGCACTTAGGGATAGGGTTGCACTTAGGGTTGCACTTATGGATAGGGTTGCACTTAGAGATAGGGTTGCACTTAGGGTTGCACTTAGGGATAGGGTTGCACTTAGGGATAGGGTTGCACTTAGGGATAGGGTTGCACTTAGGGATAGGGTTGCACTTAGGGTTGCACTTAGGGATAGGGTTGCACTTAGGGTTGCACTTAGGGTTGCACTCAGGGTTGCACTTAGGGTTTCACTTAGGGATAGGGTTGCACTTAGGGTTGCACTTAGGGATAGGGTTGCACTTAGGGTTGCACTCAGGGTTGCACTCAGGGATAGGGTTGCACTTAGGGATAGGGTTGCACTTAGGGATAGGGTTGCACTTAGGGTTGCACTTAGGGTTGCACTTAGGGATAGGGTTGCACTTAGGGTTGCACTCAGGGTAGCACTCAGGGATAGGGTTGCACTTAGGGATAGGGTTGCACTTAGGGATAGGGTTGCACTTAGGGATAGGGTTGCACTTAGGGATAGGGTTGCACTTAGGGATAGGGTTGCACTTAGGGTTGCACTTAGGGATAGGGTTGACCTTAGGGTTGCACTCAGGGTTGCACTCAGGGATAGGGTTGCACTTATGGATAGGGTTGCACTTAGGGATAGGGTTGCACTTAGGGATAGGGTTCCACTTAGGGTTGCACTTAGGGATAGGGTTGCACTCAGGGTTGCACTTAGGGATAGGGTTGCACTTAGGGATAGGGTTGCACTTAGGGATAGGGTTGCACTTAGGGATAGGGTTGCACTTACGGTTGCACTCAGGGTTGCACTTAGGGATAGGGTTGCACTTAGGGTTGCACTTAGGGATAGGGTTGCACTTAGGGTTGCACTTAGGGATAGGGTTGCACTTAGGGTTGCACTTAGGGATAGGGTTGCACTTAGGGATAGGGTTGCACTTAGGGATAGGGTTGCACTCAGGGTTGTACTTAGGGATAGGGTTGCACTTCGGGATAGGGTTGCACTTAGGGATAGGGTTGCACTTAGGGTTGCACTTACGGTTGCACTCAGGGTTGCACTTAGGGATAGGGTTGCACTTAGGGTTGCACTTAGGGATAGGGTTGCACTTAGGGTTGCACTTAGGGATAGGGTTGCACTTAGGGTTGCACTCAGGGTAGCACTCAGGGATAGGGTTGCACTTAGGGATAGGGTTGCACTTAGGGATAGGGTTGCACTTAGGGATAGGGTTGCACTTAGGGATAGGGTTGCACTTAGGGATAGGGTTGCACTTAGGGTTGCACTTAGGGATAGGGTTGACCTTAGGGTTGCACTCAGGGTTGCACTCAGGGATAGGGTTGCACTTATGGATAGGGTTGCACTTAGGGATAGGGTTGCACTTAGGGATAGGGTTCCACTTAGGGTTGCACTTAGGGATAGGGTTGCACTCAGGGTTGCACTTAGGGATAGGGTTGCACTTAGGGATAGGGTTGCACTTAGGGATAGGGTTGCACTTAGGGATAGGGTTGCACTTACGGTTGCACTCAGGGTTGCACTTAGGGATAGGGTTGCACTTAGGGTTGCACTTAGGGATAGGGTTGCACTTAGGGTTGCACTTAGGGATAGGGTTGCACTTAGGGTTGCACTTAGGGATAGGGTTGCACTTAGGGATAGGGTTGCACTTAGGGATAGGGTTGCACTCAGGGTTGTACTTAGGGATAGGGTTGCACTTAGGGTTGCACTTACGGTTGCACTCAGGGTTGCACTTAGGGATAGGGTTGCACTTAGGGTTGCACTTAGGGATAGGGTTGCACTTAGGGTTGCACTTAGGGATAGGGTTGCACTTAGGGTTGCACTTAGGGATAGGGTTGCACTTAGGGTTGCACTTAGGGATAGGGTTGCACTTAGGGTTGCACTCAGGGTTGCACTTAGGGATAGGGTTGGACTTAGGGTTGCACTTAGCGATAGGGTTGCACTTAGGGTTGCACTTAGGGTTGCACTTAGGGATAGGGTTGCACTTAGGGTTGCACTTAGGGATAGGGTTGCACTTAGGGTTGCACTTAGGGATAGGGTTGCACTTAGGGTTGCACTTAGGGATAGGGTTGCACTTAGGGATAGGGTTGCACTTAGGGTTGCACTTACGGTTGCACTTAGGGTTGCACTTAGGGATAGGGTTGCACTTAGGGATAGGGTTGCACTTAGGGTTGCACTTAGGGATAGGGTTGCACTTAGGGTTGCACTTAGGGTTGCACTAAAGGTTGCACTAAGGGATAGGGTTGCACTTAGGGTTGCACTTAGGGATAGGGTTGCACTTAGGGTTGCACTTAGGGATAGGGTTGCACTTAGGGATAGGGTTGCACTTAGGGATAGGGTTGCACTTAGGGATAGGGTTGCACTTAGGGTTGCACTTATGGATAGGGTTGCACTTAGGGATAGGGTTGCACTTAGGGATAGGGTTGCACTTAGGGATAGGGTTGCACTTAGGGTTGCACTTAGGGTTGCACTTAGGGATAGGGTTGCACTTAGGGATAGGGTTGCACTTAGGGTTGCACTTACGGTTGCACTTAGGGTTGCACTTAGGGATAGGGTTGCACTTAGGGATAGGGTTGCACTTAGGGATAGGGTTGCACTTAGGGTTGCACTTAGGGATAGGGTTGCACTTAGGGTTGCACTTAGGGTTGCACTAAAGGTTGCACTAAGGGATAGGGTTGCACTTAGGGATAGGGTTGCACTTAGGGTTGCACTTAGGGTTGCACTTAGGGATAGGGTTGCACTTAGGGATAGGGTTGCACTTAGGGTTGCACTTACGGTTGCACTTAGGGTTGCACTTAGGGATAGGGTTGCACTTAGGGATAGGGTTGCACTTAGGGATAGGGTTGCACTTAGGGTTGCACTTAGGGATAGGGTTGCACTTAGGGTTGCACTTAGGGTTGCACTAAAGGTTGCACTAAGGGATAGGGTTGCACTTAGGGTTGCACTTAGGGATAGGGTTGCACTTAGGGTTGCACTTAGGGATAGGGTTGCACTTAGGGTTGCACTCAGGGTTGCACTTAGGGATAGGGTTGCACTTAGGGATAGGGTTGCACTTAGGGTTGCACTTAGGGATAGGGTTGCACTTAGGGATAGGGTTGCACTTAGGGATAGGGTTGCACTTAGGGATAGGGTTGCACTTAGGGTTGCACTTATGGATAGGGTTGCACTTAGGGATAGGGTTGCACTTAGGGATAGGGTTGCACTTAGGGTTGCACTTAGGGTTGCACTTAGGGTTGCACTTAGGGATAGGGTTGCACTTAGGGTTGCACTCAGGGTTGCACTCAGGGATAGGGTTGCACTTAGGGATAGGGTTGCACTTAGGGATAGGGTTGCACTTAGGGATAGGGTTGCACTTAGGGTTGCACTTAGGGTTGCACTTAGGGTTGCATTTAGGGATAGGGTTGCACTTAGGGTTGCACTCAGGGTAGCACTCAGGGATAGGGTTGCACTTAGGGATAGGGTTGCACTTAGGGATAGGGTTGCACTTAGGGATAGGGTTCCACTTAGGGTTGCACTTAGGGATAGGGTTGCACTTAGGGTTGCACTTAGGGTTGCACTTAGGGTTGCACTTAGGGATAGGGTTGCAATAAGGGTTGCACTTAGGGATAGGGTTGCACTTAGGGTTGCACTTAGGGATAGGGTTGCACTTAGGGTTGCACTCAGGGTTGCACTTAGGGATAGGGTTGCACTTAGGGATAGGGTTGCACTTAGGGATAGGGTTGCACTTAGGGTTGCACTTAGAGATAGGGTTGCACTTAGGGTTGCACTTAGGGATAGGGTTGCACTTACGGTTGCACTTAGGGTTGCACTTACGGTTGCACTTAGGGTTGCACTTAGGGATAGGGTTGCACTTAGGGTTGCACTTAGGGATAGGGTTGCACTTAGGGTTGCACTTAGGGTTGCACTCAGGGTTGCACTCAGGGTTGCACTTAGGGATAGGGTTGCACTTAGGGATAGGGTTGCACTTAGGGATAGGGTTGCACTTAGGGATAGGGTTGCACTTAAGGATAGGGTTGCACTTAGGGATAGGGTTGCACTTAGGGTTGCACTTAGGGATAGGGTTGCACTTAGGGTTGCACTTAGGGATAGGGTTGCATTTAGGGTTGCACTTAGGGATAGGGTTACACTTAGGGTTGCACTCAGGGTTGCACTTAGGGATAGGGTTGGACTTAGGGTTGCACTTAGAGATAGGGTTGCACTTAGGGTTGCACTTAGGGTTGCACTTAGGGATAGGGTTGCACTTAGGGTTGCACTTAGGGATAGGGTTGCACTTAGGGTTGCACTTAGGGATAGGGTTGCACTTAGGGTTGCACTTAGGGATAGGGTTGCACTTAGGGATAGGGTTGCACTTAGGGTTGCACTTACGGTTGCACTTAGGGTTGCACTTAGGGATAGGGTTGCACTTAGGGATAGGGTTGCACTTAGGGTTGCACTTAGGGATAGGGTTGCACTTAGGGTTGCACTTAGGGTTGCACTAAAGGTTGCACTAAGGGATAGGGTTGCACTTAGGGTTGCACTTAGGGATAGGGTTGCACTTAGGGTTGCACTTAGGGATAGGGTTGCACTTAGGGTTGCACTCAGGGTTGCACTTAGGGATAGGGTTGCACTTAGGGATAGGGTTGCACTTAGGGTTGCACTTAGGGATAGGGTTGCACTTAGGGATAGGGTTGCACTTAGGGATAGGGTTGCACTTAGGGATAGGGTTGCACTTAGGGTTGCACTTATGGATAGGGTTGCACTTAGGGATAGGGTTGCACTTAGGGTTGCACTTAGGGATAGGGTTGCACTTAGGGATAGGGTTGCACTTAGGGATACGGTTGCACTTAGGGATAGGGTTGCACTTAGGGTTGCACTTAGGGTTGCACTTAGGGATAGGGTTGCACTTAGGGATAGGGTTGCACTTAGGGTTGCACTTACGGTTGCACTTAGGGTTGCACTTAGGGATAGGGTTGCACTTAGGGATAGGGTTGCACTTAGGGATAGGGTTGCACTTAGGGTTGCACTTAGGGATAGGGTTGCACTTAGGGTTGCACTTAGGGTTGCACTAAAGGTTGCACTAAGGGATAGGGTTGCACTTAGGGTTGCACTTAGGGATAGGGTTGCACTTAGGGTTGCACTCAGGGTTGCACTTAGGGATAGGGTTGCACTTAGGGATAGGGTTGCACTTAGGGTTGCACTTAGGGATAGGGTTGCACTTAGGGATAGGGTTGCACGTAGGGATAGGGTTGCACTTAGGGATAGGGTTGCACTTAGGGTTGCACTTATGGATAGGGTTGCACTTAGGGATAGGGTTGCACTTAGGGTTGCACTTAGGGATAGGGTTGCACTTAGGGATAGGGTTGCACTTAGGGATAGGGTTGCACTTAGGGATAGGGTTGCACTTAGGGTTGCACTAAGGGTTGCACTTAGGATTGCACTTAGGGATAGGGTTGCACTTAGGGATAGGGTTGCACTTAGGGATAGGGTTGCACTCAGGGATAGGGTTGCACTTAGGGATAGGGTTGCACTTAGGGATAGGGTTGCACTTAGGGTTGCACTCAGGGTTGCACTTAGGGATAGGGTTGGACTTAGGGTTGCACTTAGCGATAGGGTTGCACTTAGGGTTGCACTTAGGGTTGCACTTAGGGATAGGGTTGCACTTAGGGTTGCACTTAGGGATAGGGTTGCACTTAGGGTTGCACTTAGGGATAGGGTTGCACTTAGGGTTGCACTTAGGGATAGGGTTGCACTTAGGGATAGGGTTGCACTTAGGGTTGCACTTACGGTTGCACTTAGGGTTGCACTTAGGGATAGGGTTGCACTTAGGGATAGGGTTGCACTTAGGGTTGCACTTAGGGATAGGGTTGCACTTAGGGTTGCACTTAGGGTTGCACTAAAGGTTGCACTAAGGGATAGGGTTGCACTTAGGGTTGCACTTAGGGATAGGGTTGCACTTAGGGTTGCACTTAGGGATAGGGTTGCACTTAGGGATAGGGTTGCACTTAGGGATAGGGTTGCACTTAGGGATAGGGTTGCACTTAGGGTTGCACTTATGGATAGGGTTGCACTTAGGGATAGGGTTGCACTTAGGGATAGGGTTGCACTTAGGGATAGGGTTGCACTTAGGGTTGCACTTAGGGTTGCACTTAGGGATAGGGTTGCACTTAGGGATAGGGTTGCACTTAGGGTTGCACTTACGGTTGCACTTAGGGTTGCACTTAGGGATAGGGTTGCACTTAGGGATAGGGTTGCACTTAGGGATAGGGTTGCACTTAGGGTTGCACTTAGGGATAGGGTTGCACTTAGGGTTGCACTTAGGGTTGCACTAAAGGTTGCACTAAGGGATAGGGTTGCACTTAGGGATAGGGTTGCACTTAGGGTTGCACTTAGGGTTGCACTTAGGGATAGGGTTGCACTTAGGGATAGGGTTGCACTTAGGGTTGCACTTACGGTTGCACTTAGGGTTGCACTTAGGGATAGGGTTGCACTTAGGGATAGGGTTGCACTTAGGGATAGGGTTGCACTTAGGGTTGCACTTAGGGATAGGGTTGCACTTAGGGTTGCACTTAGGGTTGCACTAAAGGTTGCACTAAGGGATAGGGTTGCACTTAGGGTTGCACTTAGGGATAGGGTTGCACTTAGGGTTGCACTTAGGGATAGGGTTGCACTTAGGGTTGCACTCAGGGTTGCACTTAGGGATAGGGTTGCACTTAGGGATAGGGTTGCACTTAGGGTTGCACTTAGGGATAGGGTTGCACTTAGGGATAGGGTTGCACTTAGGGATAGGGTTGCACTTAGGGATAGGGTTGCACTTAGGGTTGCACTTATGGATAGGGTTGCACTTAGGGATAGGGTTGCACTTAGGGATAGGGTTGCACTTAGGGTTGCACTTAGGGTTGCACTTAGGGTTGCACTTAGGGATAGGGTTGCACTTAGGGTTGCACTCAGGGTTGCACTCAGGGATAGGGTTGCACTTAGGGATAGGGTTGCACTTAGGGATAGGGTTGCACTTAGGGATAGGGTTGCACTTAGGGTTGCACTTAGGGTTGCACTTAGGGTTGCATTTAGGGATAGGGTTGCACTTAGGGTTGCACTCAGGGTAGCACTCAGGGATAGGGTTGCACTTAGGGATAGGGTTGCACTTAGGGATAGGGTTGCACTTAGGGATAGGGTTCCACTTAGGGTTGCACTTAGGGATAGGGTTGCACTTAGGGTTGCACTTAGGGTTGCACTTAGGGTTGCACTTAGGGATAGGGTTGCACTTAGGGTTGCACTTAGGGATAGGGTTGCACTTAGGGTTGCACTTAGGGATAGGGTTGCACTTAGGGTTGCACTCAGGGTTGCACTTAGGGATAGGGTTGCACTTAGGGATAGGGTTGCACTTAGGGATAGGGTTGCACTTAGGGTTGCACTTAGAGATAGGGTTGCACTTAGGGTTGCACTTAGGGATAGGGTTGCACTTACGGTTGCACTTAGGGTTGCACTTACGGTTGCACTTAGGGTTGCACTTAGGGATAGGGTTGCACTTAGGGTTGCACTTAGGGATAGGGTTGCACTTAGGGTTGCACTTAGGGTTGCACTCAGGGTTGCACTCAGGGTTGCACTTAGGGATAGGGTTGCACTTAGGGATAGGGTTGCACTTAGGGATAGGGTTGCACTTAGGGATAGGGTTGCACTTAAGGATAGGGTTGCACTTAGGGATAGGGTTGCACTTAGGGTTGCACTTAGGGATAGGGTTGCACTTAGGGTTGCACTTAGGGATAGGGTTGCATTTAGGGTTGCACTTAGGGATAGGGTTACACTTAGGGTTGCACTCAGGGTTGCACTTAGGGATAGGGTTGGACTTAGGGTTGCACTTAGAGATAGGGTTGCACTTAGGGTTGCACTTAGGGTTGCACTTAGGGATAGGGTTGCACTTAGGGTTGCACTTAGGGATAGGGTTGCACTTAGGGTTGCACTTAGGGATAGGGTTGCACTTAGGGTTGCACTTAGGGATAGGGTTGCACTTAGGGATAGGGTTGCACTTAGGGTTGCACTTACGGTTGCACTTAGGGTTGCACTTAGGGATAGGGTTGCACTTAGGGATAGGGTTGCACTTAGGGTTGCACTTAGGGATAGGGTTGCACTTAGGGTTGCACTTAGGGTTGCACTAAAGGTTGCACTAAGGGATAGGGTTGCACTTAGGGTTGCACTTAGGGATAGGGTTGCACTTAGGGTTGCACTTAGGGATAGGGTTGCACTTAGGGTTGCACTCAGGGTTGCACTTAGGGATAGGGTTGCACTTAGGGATAGGGTTGCACTTAGGGTTGCACTTAGGGATAGGGTTGCACTTAGGGATAGGGTTGCACTTAGGGATAGGGTTGCACTTAGGGATAGGGTTGCACTTAGGGTTGCACTTATGGATAGGGTTGCACTTAGGGATAGGGTTGCACTTAGGGTTGCACTTAGGGATAGGGTTGCACTTAGGGATAGGGTTGCACTTAGGGATACGGTTGCACTTAGGGATAGGGTTGCACTTAGGGTTGCACTTAGGGTTGCACTTAGGGATAGGGTTGCACTTAGGGATAGGGTTGCACTTAGGGTTGCACTTACGGTTGCACTTAGGGTTGCACTTAGGGATAGGGTTGCACTTAGGGATAGGGTTGCACTTAGGGATAGGGTTGCACTTAGGGTTGCACTTAGGGATAGGGTTGCACTTAGGGTTGCACTTAGGGTTGCACTAAAGGTTGCACTAAGGGATAGGGTTGCACTTAGGGTTGCACTTAGGGATAGGGTTGCACTTAGGGTTGCACTCAGGGTTGCACTTAGGGATAGGGTTGCACTTAGGGATAGGGTTGCACTTAGGGTTGCACTTAGGGATAGGGTTGCACTTAGGGATAGGGTTGCACTTAGGGATAGGGTTGCACTTAGGGATAGGGTTGCACTTAGGGTTGCACTTATGGATAGGGTTGCACTTAGGGATAGGGTTGCACTTAGGGTTGCACTTAGGGATAGGGTTGCACTTAGGGATAGGGTTGCACTTAGGGATAGGGTTGCACTTAGGGATAGGGTTGCACTTAGGGTTGCACTAAGGGTTGCACTTAGGATTGCACTTAGGGATAGGGTTGCACTTAGGGATAGGGTTGCACTTAGGGATAGGGTTGCACTCAGGGATAGGGTTGCACTTAGGGATAGGGTTGCACTTAGGGATAGGGTTGCACTTAGGGTTGCACTTAGGGTTGCACTTAGGGTTGCACTTAGGGTTGCACTTAGGGATAGGGTTGCACTTAGGGTTGCACTTAGGGATAGGGTTGCACTTAGGGTTGCACTTAGGGTTGCACTTAGGGATAGGGTTGCACTTAGGGTTGCATTTAGGGATAGGGTTGCACTTAGGGTTGCACTTAGGGATAGGGTTGCACTTAGGGTTGCACTCAGGGTTGCACTTAGGGATAGGGTTGCACTTAGGGATAGGGTTGCACTTAGGGTTGCACTTAGAGATAGGGTTGCACTCAGGGATAGGGTTGCACTTAGGGATAGGGTTGCACTTAGGGTTGCACTTACGGTTGCACTCAGGGTTGCACTTAGGGATAGGGTTGCACTTAGGGTTGCACTTAGGGATAGGGTTGCACTTAGGGTTGCACTTAGGGATAGGGTTGCACTTCGGGATAGGGTTGCACTTAGGGATAGGGTTGCACTTAGGGTTGCACTTACGGTTGCACTCAGGGTTGCACTTAGGGATAGGGTTGCACTTAGGGTTGCACTTAGGGATAGGGTTGCACTTAGGGTTGCACTTAGGGATAGGGTTGCACTTAGGGTTGCACTCGGTTGCACTCAGGGATAGGGTTGCACTTAGGGATAGGGTTGCACTTAGGGATAGGGTTGCACTTAGGGATAGGGTTGCACTTAGGGTTGCACTTAAGGATAGGGTTGCACTTAGGGTTGCACTTAGAGGTTGCACTTAGGGTTGCACTTAGGGATAGGGTTGCACTTAGGGTTGCACTTAGGGATAGGGTTGCACTTAGGGTTGCACTCAGGGTTGCACTCAGGGATAGGGTTGCACTTATGGATAGGGTTGCACTTAGGGATAGGGTTGCACTTAGGGATAGGGTTCCACTTAGGGTTGCACTTAGGGATAGGGTTGCACTTAGGGTTGCACTTAGGGTTGCACTTAGGGAAAGGGTTGCACTTAGGGTTGCATTTAGGGATAGGGTTGCACTTAGGGTTGCACTTAGGGATAGGGTTGCACTTAGGGTTGCACTCGGTTGCACTTAGGGATAGGGTTGCACTTAGGGATAGGGTTGCACTTAGGGTTGCACTTAGAGATAGGGTTGCACTCAGGGATAGGGTTGCACTTAGGGATAGGGTTGCACTTAGGGTTGCACTTATGGTTGCACTTAGGGATAGGGTTGCACTTAGGGTTGCACTTAGGGATAGGGTTGCACTTAGGGTTGCACTTAGGGTTGCACTCAGGGTTGTACTTAGGGTTTCACTTAGGGATAGGGTTGCACTTAGGGTTGCACTTAGGGATAGGGTTGCACTTAGGGTTGCACTCAGGGTTGCACTCAGGGATAGGGTTGCACTTAGGGATAGGGTTGCACTTAGGGATAGGGTTGCACTTAGGGTTGCACTTAGGGTTGCACTTAGGGTTGCATTTAGGGATAGGGTTGCACTTAGGGTTGCACTCAGGGTAGCACTCAGGGATAGGGTTGCACTTAGGGATAGGGTTGCACTTAGGGATAGGGTTGCACTTAGGGATAGGGTTCCACTTAGGGTTGCACTTAGGGATAGGGTTGCACTTAGGGTTGCACTTAGGGTTGCACTTAGGGTTGCACTTAGGGATAGGGTTGCACTTAGGGTTGCACTTAGGGATAGGGTTGCACTTAGGGTTGCACTTAGGGATAGGGTTGCACTTAGGGTTGCACTCAGGGTTGCACTTAGGGATAGGGTTGCACTTAGGGATAGGGTTGCACTTAGGGATAGGGTTGCACTTAGGGTTGCACTTAGAGATAGGGTTGCACTTAGGGTTGCACTTAGGGATAGGGTTGCACTTAGGGATAGGGTTGCACTTAGGGATAGGGTTGCACTTACGGTTGCACTTAGGGTTGCACTTACGGTTGCACTTAGGGTTGCACTTAGGGATAGGGTTGCACTTAGGGTTGCACTTAGGGATAGGGTTGCACTTAGGGTTGCACTTAGGGTTGCACTTAGGGTTGCACTCAGGGTTGCACTCAGGGTTGCACTTAGGGATAGGGTTGCACTTAGGGATAGGGTTGCACTTAGGGATAGGGTTGCACTTAGGGATAGGGTTGCACTTAAGGATAGGGTTGCACTTAGGGATAGGGTTGCACTTAGGGTTGCACTTAGGGATAGGGTTGCACTTAGGGTTGCACTTAGGGATAGGGTTGCACTTAGGGTTGCACTTAGGGATAGGGTTGCACTTAGGGTTGCACTCAGGGTTGCACTTAGGGATAGGGTTGGACTTAGGGTTGCACTTAGAGATAGGGTTGCACTTAGGGTTGCACTTAGGGTTGCACTTAGGGATAGGGTTGCACTTAGGGTTGCACTTAGGGATAGGGTTGCACTTAGGGTTGCACTTAGGGATAGGGTTGCACTTAGGGTTGCACTTAGGGATAGGGTTGCACTTAGGGATAGGGTTGCACTTAGGGTTGCACTTACGGTTGCACTTAGGGTTGCACTTAGGGATAGGGTTGCACTTAGGGATAGGGTTGCACTTAGGGTTGCACTTAGGGATAGGGTTGCACTTAGGGTTGCACTTAGGGTTGCACTAAAGGTTGCACTAAGGGATAGGGTTGCACTTAGGGTTGCACTTAGGGATAGGGTTGCACTTAGGGTTGCACTTAGGGATAGGGTTGCACTTAGGGTTGCACTCAGGGTTGCACTTAGGGATAGGGTTGCACTTAGGGATAGGGTTGCACTTAGGGTTGCACTTAGGGATAGGGTTGCACTTAGGGATAGGGTTGCACTTAGGGATAGGGTTGCACTTAGGGATAGGGTTGCACTTAGGGTTGCACTTATGGATAGGGTTGCACTTAGAGATAGGGTTGCACTTAGGGTTGCACTTAGGGATAGGGTTGCACTTAGGGATAGGGTTGCACTTAGGGATAGGGTTGCACTTAGGGTTGCACTTAGGGATAGGGTTGCACTTAGGGTTGCACTTAGGGTTGCACTCAGGGTTGCACTTAGGGTTTCACTTAGGGATAGGGTTGCACTTAGGGTTGCACTTAGGGATAGGGTTGCACTTAGGGTTGCACTCAGGGTTGCACTCAGGGATAGGGTTGCACTTAGGGATAGGGTTGCACTTAGGGATAGGGTTGCACTTAGGGTTGCACTTAGGGTTGCACTTAGGGATAGGGTTGCACTTAGGGTTGCACTCAGGGTAGCACTCAGGGATAGGGTTGCACTTAGGGATAGGGTTGCACTTAGGGATAGGGTTGCACTTAGGGATAGGGTTGCACTTAGGGATAGGGTTGCACTTAGGGATAGGGTTGCACTTAGGGTTGCACTTAGGGATAGGGTTGACCTTAGGGTTGCACTCAGGGTTGCACTCAGGGATAGGGTTGCACTTATGGATAGGGTTGCACTTAGGGATAGGGTTGCACTTAGGGATAGGGTTCCACTTAGGGTTGCACTTAGGGATAGGGTTGCACTCAGGGTTGCACTTAGGAATAGGGTTGCACTTAGGGATAGGGTTGCACTTAGGGATAGGGTTGCACTTAGGGATAGGGTTGCACTTACGGTTGCACTCAGGGTTGCACTTAGGGATAGGGTTGCACTTAGGGTTGCACTTAGGGATAGGGTTGCACTTAGGGTTGCACTTAGGGATAGGGTTGCACTTAGGGTTGCACTTAGGGATAGGGTTGCACTTAGGGATAGGGTTGCACTTAGGGATAGGGTTGCACTCAGGGTTGTACTTAGGGATAGGGTTGCACTTCGGGATAGGGTTGCACTTAGGGATAGGGTTGCACTTAGGGTTGCACTTACGGTTGCACTCAGGGTTGCACTTAGGGATAGGGTTGCACTTAGGGTTGCACTTAGGGATAGGGTTGCACTTAGGGTTGCACTTAGGGATAGGGTTGCACTTCGGGATAGGGTTGCACTTAGGGATAGGGTTGCACTTAGGGTTGCACTTACGGTTGCACTCAGGGTTGCACTTAGGGATAGGGTTGCACTTAGGGTTGCACTTAGGGATAGGGTTGCACTTAGGGTTGCACTTAGGGATAGGGTTGCACTTAGGGTTGCACTCGGTTGCACTCAGGGATAGGGTTGCACTTAGGGATAGGGTTGCACTTAGGGATAGGGTTGCACTTAGGGATAGGGTTGCACTTAGGGTTGCACTTAAGGATAGGGTTGCACTTAGGGTTGCACTTAGAGGTTGCACTTAGGGTTGCACTTAGGGATAGGGTTGCACTTAGGGTTGCACTTAGGGATAGGGTTGCACTTAGGGATAGGGTTGCACTTATGGATAGGGTTGCACTTAGGGATAGGGTTGCACTTAGGGATAGGGTTCCACTTAGGGTTGCACTTAGGGATAGGGTTGCACTTAGGGTTGCACTTAGGGTTGCACTTAGGGAAAGGGTTGCACTTAGGGTTGCATTTAGGGATAGGGTTGCACTTAGGGTTGCACTTAGGGATAGGGTTGCACTTAGGGTTGCACTCGGTTGCACTTAGGGATAGGGTTGCACTTAGGGATAGGGTTGCACTTAGGGTTGCACTTAGAGATAGGGTTGCACTCAGGGATAGGGTTGCACTTAGGGATAGGGTTGCACTTAGGGTTGCACTTATGGTTGCACTTAGGGATAGGGTTGCACTTAGGGTTGCACTTAGGGATAGGGTTGCACTTAGGGTTGCACTTAGGGTTGCACTCAGGGTTGTACTTAGGGTTTCACTTAGGGATAGGGTTGCACTTAGGGTTGCACTTAGGGATAGGGTTGCACTTAAGGTTGCACTCAGGGTTGCACTCAGGGATAGGGTTGCACTTAGGTATAGGGTTGCACTTAGGGTTGCACTTAGGGTTGCACTTAGGGTTGCATTTAGGGATAGGGTTGCACTTAGGGTTGCACTCAGGGTAGCACTCAGGGATAGGGTTGCACTTAGGGATAGGGTTGCACTTAGGGATAGGGTTGCACTTAGGGATAGGGTTCCACTTAGGGTTGCACTTAGGGATAGGGTTGCACTTAGGGTTGCACTTAGGGTTGCACTTAGGGTTGCACTTAGGGATAGGGTTGCACTTAGGGTTGCACTTAGGGATAGGGTTGCACTTAGGGTTGCACTTAGGGATAGGGTTGCACTTAGGGTTGCACTCAGGGTTGCACTTAGGGATAGGGTTGCACTTAGGGATAGGGTTGCACTTAGGGATAGGGTTGCACTTAGGGTTGCACTTAGGGATAGGGTTGCACTTAGGGTTGCACTTAGGGTTGCACTTAGGGATAGGGTTGCACTTAGGGTTGCACTTAGGGATAGGGTTGCACTTAGGGTTGCACTTAGGGTTGCACTTAGGGTTGCACTCAGGGTTGCACTCAGGGTTGCACTTAGGGATAGGGTTGCACTTAGGGATAGGGTTGCACTTAGGGTTGCACTTAGGGTTGCACTTAGGGTTGCACTTAGGGATAGGGTTGCACTTAGGGTTGCACTTAGGGATAGGGTTGCACTTAGGGTTGCACTTAGGGATAGGGTTGCACTTAGGGATAGGGTTGCACTTAGGGTTGCACTTAGGGATAGGGTTGCACTTAGGGTTGCACTTAGGGATAGGGTTGCACTTAGGGTTGCACTTAGGGATAGGGTTGCACTTAGGGTTGCACTTAGGGATAGGGTTGCACTTAGGGTTGCACTCAGGGTTGCACTTAGGGATAGGGTTGGACTTAGGGTTGCACTTAGAGATAGGGTTGCACTTAGGGTTGCACTTAGGGATAGGGTTGCACTTAGGGTTGCACTTAGGGATAGGGTTGCACTTAGGGTTGCACTAAAGGTTGCACTAAGGGATAGGGTTGCACTTAGGGTTGCACTTAGGGATAGGGTTGCACTTAGGGTTGCACTTAGGGATAGGGTTGCACTTAGGGTTGCACTCAGGGTTGCACTTAGGGATAGGGTTGCACTTAGGGATAGGGTTGCACTTAGGGTTGCACTTAGGGATAGGGTTGCACTTAGGGATAGGGTTGCACTTAGGGATAGGGTTGCACTTAGGGATAGGGTTGCACTTAGGGTTGCACTTATGGATAGGGTTGCACTTAGAGATAGGGTTGCACTTAGGGTTGCACTTAGGGATAGGGTTGCACTTAGGGATAGGGTTGCACTTAGGGATAGGGTTGCACTTAGGGATAGGGTTGCACTTAGGGTTGCACTTAGGGATAGGGTTGCACTTAGGGTTGCACTTAGGGTTGCACTCAGGGTTGCACTTAGGGTTTCACTTAGGGATAGGGTTGCACTTAGGGTTGCACTTAGGGATAGGGTTGCACTTAGGGTTGCACTCAGGGTTGCACTCAGGGATAGGGTTGCACTTAGGGATAGGGTTGCACTTAGGGATAGGGTTGCACTTAGGGTTGCACTTAGGGTTGCACTTAGGGATAGGGTTGCACTTAGGGTTGCACTCAGGGTAGCACTCAGGGATAGGGTTGCACTTAGGGATAGGGTTGCACTTAGGGATAGGGTTGCACTTAGGGATAGGGTTGCACTTAGGGATAGGGTTGCACTTAGGGATAGGGTTGCACTTAGGGTTGCACTTAGGGATAGGGTTGACCTTAGGGTTGCACTCAGGGTTGCACTCAGGGATAGGGTTGCACTTATGGATAGGGTTGCACTTAGGGATAGGGTTGCACTTAGGGATAGGGTTCCACTTAGGGTTGCACTTAGGGATAGGGTTGCACTCAGGGTTGCACTTAGGAATAGGGTTGCACTTAGGGATAGGGTTGCACTTAGGGATAGGGTTGCACTTAGGGATAGGGTTGCACTTACGGTTGCACTCAGGGTTGCACTTAGGGATAGGGTTGCACTTAGGGTTGCACTTAGGGATAGGGTTGCACTTAGGGTTGCACTTAGGGATAGGGTTGCACTTAGGGTTGCACTTAGGGATAGGGTTGCACTTAGGGATAGGGTTGCACTTAGGGATAGGGTTGCACTCAGGGTTGTACTTAGGGATAGGGTTGCACTTCGGGATAGGGTTGCACTTAGGGATAGGGTTGCACTTAGGGTTGCACTTACGGTTGCACTCAGGGTTGCACTTAGGGATAGGGTTGCACTTAGGGTTGCACTTAGGGATAGGGTTGCACTTAGGGTTGCACTTAGGGATAGGGTTGCACTTCGGGATAGGGTTGCACTTAGGGATAGGGTTGCACTTAGGGTTGCACTTACGGTTGCACTCAGGGTTGCACTTAGGGATAGGGTTGCACTTAGGGTTGCACTTAGGGATAGGGTTGCACTTAGGGTTGCACTTAGGGATAGGGTTGCACTTAGGGTTGCACTCGGTTGCACTCAGGGATAGGGTTGCACTTAGGGATAGGGTTGCACTTAGGGATAGGGTTGCACTTAGGGATAGGGTTGCACTTAGGGTTGCACTTAAGGATAGGGTTGCACTTAGGGTTGCACTTAGAGGTTGCACTTAGGGTTGCACTTAGGGATAGGGTTGCACTTAGGGTTGCACTTAGGGATAGGGTTGCACTTAGGGATAGGGTTGCACTTATGGATAGGGTTGCACTTAGGGATAGGGCTGCACTTAGGGATAGGGTTCCACTTAGGGTTGCACTTAGGGATAGGGTTGCACTTAGGGTTGCACTTAGGGTTGCACTTAGGGAAAGGGTTGCACTTAGGGTTGCATTTAGGGATAGGGTTGCACTTAGGGTTGCACTTAGGGATAGGGTTGCACTTAGGGTTGCACTCGGTTGCACTTAGGGATAGGGTTGCACTTAGGGATAGGGTTGCACTTAGGGTTGCACTTAGAGATAGGGTTGCACTCAGGGATAGGGTTGCACTTAGGGATAGGGTTGCACTTAGGGTTGCACTTATGGTTGCACTTAGGGATAGGGTTGCACTTAGGGTTGCACTTAGGGATAGGGTTGCACTTAGGGTTGCACTTAGGGTTGCACTCAGGGTTGTACTTAGGGTTTCACTTAGGGATAGGGTTGCACTTAGGGTTGCACTTAGGGATAGGGTTGCACTTAGGGTTGCACTCAGGGTTGCACTCAGGGATAGGGTTGCACTTAGGGATAGGGTTGCACTTAGGGTTGCACTTAGGGTTGCACTTAGGGTTGCATTTAGGGATAGGGTTGCACTTAGGGTTGCACTCAGGGTAGCACTCAGGGATAGGGTTGCACTTAGGGATAGGGTTGCACTTAGGGATAGGGTTGCACTTAGGGATAGGGTTCCACTTAGGGTTGCACTTAGGGATAGGGTTGCACTTAGGGTTGCACTTAGGGTTGCACTTAGGGTTGCACTTAGGGATAGGGTTGCACTTAGGGTTGCACTTAGGGATAGGGTTGCACTTAGGGTTGCACTTAGGGATAGGGTTGCACTTAGGGTTGCACTCAGGGTTGCACTTAGGGATAGGGTTGCACTTAGGGATAGGGTTGCACTTAGGGATAGGGTTGCACTTAGGGTTGCACTTAGGGATAGGGTTGCACTTAGGGTTGCACTTAGGGATAGGGTTGCACTTAGGGTTGCACTTAGGGTTGCACTTAGGGTTGCACTCAGGGTTGCACTCAGGGTTGCACTTAGGGATAGGGTTGCACTTAGGGATAGGGTTGCACTTAGGGATAGGGTTGCACTTAGGGATAGGGTTGCACTTAAGGATAGGGTTGCACTTAGGGATAGGGTTGCACTTAGGGTTGCACTTAGGGATAGGGTTGCACTTAGGGTTGCACTTAGGGATAGGGTTGCACTTAGGGTTGCACTTAGGGATAGGGTTGCACTTAGGGTTGCACTCAGGGTTGCACTTAGGGATAGGGTTGGACTTAGGGTTGCACTTAGCGATAGGGTTGCACTTAGGGTTGCACTTAGGGATAGGGTTGCACTTAGGGTTGCACTTAGGGTTGCACTTAGGGTTGCACTTAGGGATAGGGTTGCACTTAGGGTTGCACTTAGGGATAGGGTTGCACTTAGGGTTGCACTTAGGGATAGGGTTGCACTTAGGGTTGCACTCAGGGTTGCACTTAGGGATAGGGTTGCACTTAGGGATAGGGTTGCACTTAGGGATAGGGTTGCACTTAGGGTTGCACTTAGGGATAGGGTTGCACTTAGGGTTGCACTTAGGGATAGGGTTGCACTTAGGGTTGCACTTAGGGTTGCACTTAGGGTTGCACTCAGGGTTGCACTCAGGGTTGCACTTAGGGATAGGGTTGCACTTAGGGATAGGGTTGCACTTAGGGATAGGGTTGCACTTAGGGATAGGGTTGCACTTAAGGATAGGGTTGCACTTAGGGATAGGGTTGCACTTAGGGTTGCACTTAGGGATAGGGTTGCACTTAGGGTTGCACTTAGGGATAGGGTTGCACTTAGGGTTGCACTTAGGGATAGGGTTGCACTTAGGGTTGCACTCAGGGTTGCACTTAGGGATAGGGTTGGACTTAGGGTTGCACTTAGCGATAGGGTTGCACTTAGGGTTGCACTTAGGGTTGCACTTAGGGATAGGGTTGCACTTAGGGTTGCACTTAGGGATAGGGTTGCACTTAGGGTTGCACTTAGGGATAGGGTTGCACTTAGGGTTGCACTTAGGGATAGGGTTGCACTTAGGGATAGGGTTGCACTTAGGGTTGCACTTACGGTTGCACTTAGGGTTGCACTTAGGGATAGGGTTGCACTTAGGGATAGGGTTGCACTTAGGGTTGCACTTAGGGATAGGGTTGCACTTAGGGTTGGCACTTAGGGTTGCACTAAAGGTTGCACTAAGGGATAGGGTTGCACTTAGGGTTGCACTTAGGGATAGGGTTGCACTTAGGGTTGCACTTAGGGATAGGGTTGCACTTAGGGATAGGGTTGCACTTAGGGATAGGGTTGCACTTAGGGTTGCACTTATGGATAGGGTTGCACTTAGGGATAGGGTTGCACTTAGGGATAGGGTTGCACTTAGGGATAGGGTTGCACTTAGGGTTGCACTTAGGGTTGCACTTAGGGATAGGGTTGCACTTAGGGATAGGGTTGCACTTAGGGTTGCACTTACGGTTGCACTTAGGGTTGCACTTAGGGATAGGGTTGCACTTAGGGATAGGGTTGCACTTAGGGATAGGGTTGCACTTAGGGTTGCACTTAGGGATAGGGTTGCACTTAGGGTTGCACTTAGGGTTGCACTAAAGGTTGCACTAAGGGATAGGGTTGCACTTAGGGTTGCACTTAGGGATAGGGTTGCACTTAGGGTTGCACTTAGGGATAGGGTTGCACTTAGGGTTGCACTCAGGGTTGCACTTAGGGATAGGGTTGCACTTAGGGATAGGGTTGCACTTAGGGTTGCACTTAGGGATAGGGTTGCACTTAGGGATAGGGTTGCACTTAGGGATAGGGTTGCACTTAGGGATAGGGTTGCACTTAGGGTTGCACTTATGGATAGGGTTGCACTTAGGGATAGGGTTGCACTTAGGGATAGGGTTGCACTTAGGGTTGCACTTAGGGTTGCACTTAGGGTTGCACTTAGGGTTGCACTTAGGGATAGGGTTTGCACTTAGGGATAGGGTTGCACTTAGGGATAGGGTTGCACTCAGGGATAGGGTTGCACTTAGGGATAGGGTTGCACTTAGGGATAGGGTTGCACTTAGGGTTGCACTTAGGGTTGCACTTAGGGTTGCACTTAGGGATAGGGTTGCACTTAGGGTTGCACTTAGGGATAGGGTTGCACTTAGGGTTGCACTTAGGGTTGCACTTAGGGATAGGGTTGCACTTAGGGTTGCATTTAGGGATAGGGTTGCACTTAGGGTTGCACTTAGGGATAGGGTTGCACTTAGGGATAGGGTTGCACTTAGGGTTGCACTTAGGGATAGGGTTGCACTTAGGGTTGCACTTAGGGTTGCACTAAAGGTTGCACTAAGGGATAGGGTTGCACTTAAGGTTGCACTTAGGGATAGGGTTGCACTTAGGGTTGCACTTAGGGATAGGGTTGCACTTAGGGTTGCACTCAGGGTTGCACTTAGGGATAGGGTTGCACTTAGGGATAGGGTTGCACTTAGGGTTGCACTTAGGGATAGGGTTGCACTTAGGGATAGGGTTGCACTTAGGGATAGGGTTGCACTTAGGGTTGCACTTATGGATAGGGTTGCACTTAGGGATAGGGTTGCACTTAGGGTTGCACTTAGGGATAGGGTTGCACTTAGGGATAGGGTTGCACTTAGGGTTGCACTTAGAGATAGGGTTGCACTTAGGGTTGCACTTAGGGATAGGGTTGCACTTACGGTTGCACTTAGGGATAGGGTTGCACTTAGGGTTGCACTCAGGGTTGCACTTAGGGTTGCACTCAGGGTTGCACTCAGGGTTGCACTTAGGGATAGGGTTGCACTTAGGGATAGGGTTGCACTTAGGGATAGGGTTGCACTTAGGGATAGGGTTGCACTTAAGGATAGGGTTGCACTTAGGGATAGGGTTGCACTTAGGGTTGCACTTAGGGATAGGGTTGCACTTAGGGTTGCACTTAGGGATAGGGTTGCACTTAGGGTTGCACTTAGGGATAGGGTTGCACTTAGGGTTGCACTCAGGGTTGCACTTAGGGATAGGGGTTGGACTTAGGGTTGCACTTAGCGATAGGGTTGCACTTAGGGTTGCACTTAGGGTTGCACTTAGGGATAGGGTTGCACTTAGGGTTGCACTTAGGGATAGGGTTGCACTTAGGGTTGCACTTAGGGATTAGGGTTGCACTTAGGGTTGCACTTAGGGATAGGGTTGCACTTAGGGATAGGATTGCACTTAGGGTTGCACTTACGGTTGCACTTAGGGTTGCACTTAGGGATAGGGTTGCACTTCGGGATAGGGTTGCACTTAGGGTTGCACTTAGGGATAGGGTTGCACTTAGGGTTGCACTTAGGGTTGCACTAAAGGTTGCACTAAGGGATAGGGTTGCACTTAGGGTTGCACTTAGGGATAGGGTTGCACTTAGGGTTGCACTTAGGGATAGGGTTGCACTTAGGGTTGCACTCAGGGTTGCACTTAGGGATAGGGTTGCACTTAGGGATAGGGTTGCACTTAGGGTTGCACTTAGGGATAGGGTTGCACTTAGGGATAGGGTTGCACTTAGGGATAGGGTTGCACTTAGGGATAGGGTTGCACTTATGGATGCACTTATGGATAGGGTTGCACTTAGGGATAGGGTTGCACTTAGGGTTGCACTTAGGGATAGGGTTGCACTTAGGGATAGGGTTGCACTTAGGGATAGGGTTGCACTTAGGGATAGGGTTGCACTTAGGGTTGCACTTAGGGTTGCACTTAGGGTTAGGGTTGCACTTAGGGATAGGGTTGCACTTAGGGTTGCACTTACGGTTGCACTTAGGGTTGCACTTAGGGATAGGGTTGCACTTAGGGTTGCACTTAGGGATAGGGTTGCACTTAGGGATAGGATTGCACTTAGGGTTGCACTTACGGTTGCACTTAGGGTTGCACTTAGGGATAGGGTTGCACTTCGGGATAGGGTTGCACTTAGGGTTGCACTTAGGGATAGGGTTGCACTTAGGGTTGCACTTAGGGTTGCACTAAAGGTTGCACTAAGGGATAGGGTTGCACTTAGGGTTGCACTTAGGGATAGGGTTGCACTTAGGGTTGCACTTAGGGATAGGGTTGCACTTAGGGTTGCACTCAGGGTTGCACTTAGGGATAGGGTTGCACTTAGGGATAGGGTTGCACTTAGGGTTGCACTTAGGGATAGGGTTGCACTTAGGGATAGGGTTGCACTTAGGGATAGGGTTGCACTTAGGGATAGGGTTGCACTTAGGGTTGCACTTATGGATAGGGTTGCACTTAGGGATAGGGTTGCACTTAGGGTTGCACTTAGGGATAGGGTTG
>NW_027193986.1:0-41387 GCF_032444005.1 Ranitomeya imitator | reverse complement strand
ATAGTGTAGAGTGTAGGGTATAGAGTGTAGAGTGTAGGGTATAGAGTGTAGGGTATAGAGTGTAGGGTATAGAGCGTAGGGTATAGAGTGTAGGTTATAGAGTGTAGAGTGTAGGGTATAGAGTGTAGGGTGTAGAGTGTAGGGTATAGAGTGTAGGGTATAGAGTATATGGTATAGAGTGTATGGTATAGAGTGTAGGGTATAGAGTGTAGGGTATAGAGTGTAGAGTGTGGGGTATAGAGTGTAGAGTGTGGGGTATAGAGTGTAGGGTACAGAGTGTAGGGTATAGAGTGTAGAGTGTAGGGTATATAGTGTATGGTATAGAGTGTAGGGTATAGAGTGTAGAGTGTAGGGTATAGAGTGTAGAGTGTAGGGTATAGAGTGTAGAGTGTAGGGTATAGAGTGTATGGTATAGAGTTTAGGGTGTAGAGTGTAGGGTATAGAGTGTAGAGTTTAGGGTATAGAGTGTGGGGCATAGAGTGTATGGTATACAGTGTAGAGTGTAGAGTGTAGGGTATAGAGTGTAGCGTATAGAGCGTAGGGTGTAGGGTATAGAGTGTAGGGTATAGAGTGTGGAGTGTAGGGTATAGAGTGTAGGGTATAGAGCTTAGGGTGTAGAGTGTAGGGTATAGAGTGTAGAGTTTAGGGTATAGAGTGTGGGGCATAGAGTGTATGGTATGCAGTATAGAGTGTAGGGTATAGAGTGTATAGTGTAGGGTATAGAGTGTAGCGTATAGAGCGTAGGGTGTAGGGTATAGAGTGTAGGGTATAGAGTGTAGGGTATAGAGTGTAGGGTATAGAGTGTAGGGTATAGAGCTTAGGGTGTAGAGTGTAGGGTATAGAGTGTAGAGTTTAGGGTATAGAGTGTAAGGTATAGAGTGTAGGTTATAGAGTGTAGCGTATAGAGCGTAGGGTGTAGGGTATAGAGTGTAGGGTATAGAGTGTAGGGTATAGAGTGTAGGGTATAGAGTGTAGGGTATAGAGTGTATGGTATAGAGTGTAGGGTATAAAGTGTAGAGTGTAGGGTATAGAGTGTAGGGTATAGAGTGTAGGTTATAGAGTGTAGCGTATAGAGCGTAGGGTGTAGGGTATAGAGTGTAGGGTATAGAGTGTAGGGTATAGAGTGTAGGGTATAGAGTGTATGGTATAGAGCTTAGGGTGTAGAGTGTAGGGTATAGAATGTAGAGTTTAGGGTAGAGAGTGTGGGGCATAGAGTGTATGGTATACAGTGTAGAGTGTAGGGTATAGAGTGTATAGTGTAGGGTATAGAGTGAAGGGTATAGAGTGTATGGTATAGAGTGTAGGGTATAAAGTGTAGAGTGTAGGGTATAGAGTGTATGGTATAGAGTGTAGGGTATAAAGTGTAGAGTGTAGGGTATAGAGTGTAGGGTATAGAGTGTAGGCTATAGAGTGTAGAGTTTAGAGTGTAGGTTATAGAATGCAGAGTGTAGGGTGTAGAGTGTAAAGTGTAGGGTATAGAGTGTAGGATATAGAGTGTAGGGTATAGAGTGTAGGGTATACAGTGTATGGTATAGAGTGTAGGGTATAGAGTGTAGAGTGTAGGGTATAGAGTGTAGGGTATAGAGTGTAGGGTATAGATTGTAGGGTATAGGGTATAGGGTATAGAGTGTATGGTGTAGAGTGTAGGGTATAGAGTGTAGGGTGTAGGGTGTAGAGTGTGGGGTGTAGAGTGGTGTAGAGTGTAGGATTTAGAGTGTATGGTATAGAGTGTAGGGTATAGAGTATAGCGTGTATGGTATAGAGTGTAGTGTATAGAGTGTAGGGTATAGGGTATAGAGTGTAGGGTATAGAGTGTAGGGTATAGAGTGTAGGGTATAGAGTGTAGGGTATAGAGTGTAGAGTGTAGGGTATAGAGTGTAGGGTGTAGAGTGTAGGGTATAGAGTGTAGGGTATAGAGTATATGGTATAGAGTGTATGGTATAGAGTGTAGGGTATAGAGTGTAGGGTATAGAGTGTAGAGTGTAGGGTATAGAGTGTAGGGTATAGAGTGTAGAGTGTAGGGTATAGAGTGTAGGGTATAGAGTGTAGGGTATAGAGTGTAGAGTGTAGGGTATAGAGTGTATGGTATAGAGTGTAGGGTATAGAGTGTAGAGTGTAGGGTATAGAGTGTAGAGTGTAGGGTATAGAGTGTAGAGTGTAGGGTATAGAGTGTATGGTATAGAGTTTAGGGTGTAGAGTGTAGGGTATAGAGTGTAGAGTTTAGGGTATAGAGTGTGGGGCATAGAGTGTATGGTATACAGTGTAGAGTGTAGAGTGTAGGGTATAGAGTGTAGCGTATAGAGCGTAGGGTGTAGGGTATAGAGTGTAGGGTATAGAGTGTAGAGTGTAGGGTATAGAGTGTAGGGTATAGAGCTTAGGGTGTAGAGTGTATGGTATAGAGTGTAGAGTTTAGGGTATAGAGTGTGGGGCATAGATTGTATGGTATACAGTGTAGAGTGTAGGGTATAGAGTGTATAGTGTAGGGTATAGAGTGTAGCGTATAGAGCGTAGGGTGTAGGGTATAGAGTGTAGGGTATAGAGTGTAGGGTATAGAGTGTAGGGTATAGAGTGTAGGGTATAGAGCTTAGGGTGTAGAGTGTAGGGTATAGAGTGTAGAGTTTAGGGTATAGAGTGTAGGGTATAGAGTGTAGGTTATAGAGTGTAGCGTATAGAGCGTAGGGTGTAGGGTATAGAGTGTAGGGTATAGAGTGTAGGGTATAGAGTGTAGGGTATAGAGTGTATGGTATAGAGCTTAGGGTGTAGAGTGTAGGGTATAGAATGTAGAGTTTAGGGTAGAGAGTGTGGGGCATAGAGTGTATGGTATACAGTGTAGAGTGTAGGGTATAGAGTGTATAGTGTAGGGTATAGAGTGTAGGGTATAGAGTGTATGGTATAGATTGTAGGGTATAAAGTGTAGAGTGTAGGGTATAGAGTGTATGGTATAGAGTGTAGGGTATAAAGTGTAGAGTGTAGGGTAAAGAGTCTACGGTATAGAGTGTAGGCAATAGAGTGTAGAGTTTAGAGTGTAGGGTATAGAATGTAGAGTGTAGGGTGTAGAGTGTAAAGTGTAGGGTATAGAGTGTAGGATATAGAGTGTAGAGTGTAGGGTATAGAGTGTAGGGTATACAGTGTATGGTATAGAGTGTAGGGTATAGAGTGTAGAGTGTAGGGTATAGAGTGTAGGGTATAGAGTGTAGGGTATAGAGTGTAGGGTATAGATTGTAGGGTATAGGGTATAGGGTATAGAGTGTATGGTGTAGAGTGTAAGGTATAGAGTGTAGGGTGTAGAGTGTGGGGTGTAGAGTGGTGTAGAGTGTAGGATGTAGAGTGTATGGTATAGAGTGTAGGGTATAGAGTATAGCGTGTATGGTATAGAGTGTAGTGTATAGAGTGTAGGGTATAGGGTATAGAGTGTAGGGTATAGAGTGTAGGGTATAGATTTTAGAGTGTAGGGTATAGAGTGTAAGGTATAGAGTGTAGGGTGTGGAGTGTAGGGTATAGAGTGTAGGGTATAGAGTGTATGGTATAGAGTGTAGGGTATAGAGTGTAGGGTATAGAGTGTAGAGTGTAGGGTAAAGAGTGTAGGGTATAGAGTGTAGAGTGTAGGGTATAGAGTGTAGGGTATAGAGTGTAGGGTATAGAGTGTAGAGTGTAGGGATTAGAGTGTAGGGATTAGAGTGTAGGGTATAGAGTGTAGAGTGTAGAGTATAGAGTGTAGGGTATAGAGTGTAGGGATTAGAGTGTAGGGATTAGAGTGTAGGGATCAGAGTGTAGGGATTAGAGTGTAGGGATTAGAGTGTAGGGTATAGAGTGTAGGGTATAGAGTGTAGGGTATAGAGTGTAGGGTATAGTGTGTATGGTATAGAGTGTAGGGTATAAAGTGTAGAGTGTATGGTATAGAGTGTAGGGTATAGAGTGTAAAGTGTAGGGTATAGAGTGTATGGTATAGAGTGTAGGGTGTAGAGTGTATGGTATAGAGTGTAGGGTGTAGAGTGTAGGGTATAGAGTGTAGGGTATAGAGTGTAGGGTATAGAGTGTAGGGTACAGAGTGTAGGGTACAGAGTGTAGAGTGTAGGGTATAGAGTGTAGGGTACAGAGTGCAGGGTGTAGAGTGTAGGGTATAGAGTGTAGAGTGTAGGGTATAGAGTTTAGGGTATAGTGTGTAGGGTATATAGTGTAGAGTGTAGGGTATAGAGTGTAGAGTGTAGGGTATAGAGTGTAGGGTATAGAGTGTAGGGTATAGAGTGTAGGGTATAGAGTGTAGGTTATAGAGTGTAGAGTGTAGGGTATAGAGTGTAGGGTGTAGAGTGTAGGGTATAGAGTGTAGGGTATAGAGTATATGGTATAGAGTGTATGGTATAGAGTGTAGGGTATAGAGTGTAGGGTATAGAGTGTAGAGTGTGGGGTATAGAGTGTAGAGTGTAGGGTATAGAGTGTAGGGTATAGAGTGTAGGGTATAGAGTGTAGAGTGTAGGGTATATAGTGTATGGTATAGAGTGTAGGGTATAGAGTGTAGAGTGTAGGGTATAGAGTGTAGAGTGTAGGGTATAGAGTGTAGAGTGTAGGGTATAGAGTGTATGGTATAGAGTTTAGGGTGGAGAGTGTAGGGTATAGAGTGTAGAGTTTAGGGTATAGAGTGTGGGGCATAGAGTGTATGGTATACAGTGTAGAGTGTAGAGTGTAGGGTATAGAGTGTAGCGTATAGAGCGTAGGGTGTAGGGTATAGAGTGTAGGGTATAGAGTGTAGAGTGTAGGGTATAGAGTGTAGGGTATAGAGCTTAGGGTGTAGAGTGTAGGGTATAGAGTGTAGAGTTTAGGGTATAGAGTGTGGGGCATAGAGTGTATGGTATGCAGTGTAGAGTGTAGGGTATAGAGTGTATAGTGTAGGGTATAGAGTGTAGCGTATAGAGCGTAGGGTGTAGGGTATAGAGTGTAGGGTATAGAGTGTAGGGTATAGAGTGTAGGGTATAGAGCTTAGGGTGTAGAGTGTAGGGTATAGAGTGTAGAGTTTAGGGTATAGAGTGTAAGGTATAGAGTGTAGGTTATAGAGTGTAGCGTATAGAGCGTAGGGTGTAGGGTATAGAGTGTAGGGTATAGAGTGTAGGGTATAGAGTGTAGGGTATAGAGTGTAGGGTATAGAGTGTATGGTATAGAGTGTAGGGTATAAAGTGTAGAGTGTAGGGTATAGAGTGTAGGGTATAGAGTGTAGGTTATAGAGTGTAGCGTATAGAGCGTAGGGTGTAGGGTATAGAGTGTAGGGTATAGAGTGTAGGGTATAGAGTGTAGGGTATAGAGTGTATGGTATAGAGCTTAGGGTGTAGAGTGTAGGGTATAGAATGTAGAGTTTAGGGTAGAGAGTGTGGGGCATAGAGTGTATGGTATACAGTGTAGAGTGTAGGGTATAGAGTGTATAGTGTAGGGTATAGAGTGAAGGGTATAGAGTGTATGGTATAGAGTGTAGGGTATAAAGTGTAGAGTGTAGGGTATAGAGTGTATGGTATAGAGTGTAGGGTATAAAGTGTAGAGTGTAGGGTATAGAGTGTAGGGTATAGAGTGTAGGCTATAGAGTGTAGAGTTTAGAGTGTAGGGTATAGAATGTAGAGTGTAGGGTGTAGAGTGTAAAGTGTAGGGTATAGAGTGTAGGATATAGAGTGTAGAGTGTAGGGTATAGAGTGTAGGGTATACAGTGTATGGTATAGAGTGTAGGGTATAGAGTGTAGAGTGTAGGGTATAGAGTGTAGGGTATAGAGTGTAGGGTATAGATTGTAGGGTATAGGGTATAGGGTATAGAGTGTATGGTGTAGAGTGTAGGGTATAGAGTGTAGGGTGTAGGGTGTAGAGTGTGGGGTGTAGAGTGGTGTAGAGTGTAGGATTTAGAGTGTATGGTATAGAGTGTAGGGTATAGAGTATAGCGTGTATGGTATAGAGTGTAGTGTATAGAGTGTAGGGTATAGGGTATAGAGTGTAGGGTATAGAGTGTAGGGTATAGAGTGTAGGGTATAGAGTGTAGGGTATAGAGTGTAGAGTGTAGGGTATAGAGTGTAGGGTGTAGAGTGTAGGGTATAGAGTGTAGGGTATAGAGTATATGGTATAGAGTGTATGGTATAGAGTGTAGGGTATAGAGTGTAGGGTATAGAGTGTAGAGTGTAGGGTATAGAGTGTAGGGTATAGAGTGTAGAGTGTAGGGTATAGAGTGTAGGGTATAGAGTGTAGGGTATAGAGTGTAGAGTGTAGGGTATAGAGTGTATGGTATAGAGTGTAGGGTATAGAGTGTAGAGTGTAGGGTATAGAGTGTAGAGTGTAGGGTATAGAGTGTAGAGTGTAGGGTATAGAGTGTATGGTATAGAGTTTAGGGTGTAGAGTGTAGGGTATAGAGTGTAGAGTTTAGGGTATAGAGTGTGGGGCATAGAGTGTATGGTATACAGTGTAGAGTGTAGAGTGTAGGGTATAGAGTGTAGCGTATAGAGCGTAGGGTGTAGGGTATAGAGTGTAGGGTATAGAGTGTAGAGTGTAGGGTATAGAGTGTAGGGTATAGAGCTTAGGGTGTAGAGTGTAGGGTATAGAGTGTAGAGTTTAGGGTATAGAGTGTGGGGCATAGAGTGTATGGTATACAGTGTAGAGTGTAGGGTATAGAGTGTATAGTGTAGGGTATAGAGTGTAGCGTATAGAGCGTAGGGTGTAGGGTATAGAGTGTAGGGTATAGAGTGTAGGGTATAGAGTGTAGGGTATAGAGTGTAGGGTATAGAGCTTAGGGTGTAGAGTGTAGGGTATAGAGTGTAGAGTTTAGGGTATAGAGTGTAGGGTATAGAGTGTAGGTTATAGAGTGTAGCGTATAGAGCTTAGGGTGTAGGGTATAGAGTGTAGGGTATAGAGTGTAGAGTGTAGGGTATAGAGTGTAGGGTATAGAGCTTAGGGTCTAGAGTGTAGGGTATAGAGTGTAGAGTTTAGGGTATAGAGTGTGGGGCATAGAGTGTATGGTATACAGTGTAGAGTGTAGGGTATAGAGTGTATAGTGTAGGGTATAGAGTGTAGCGTATAGAGCGTAGGGTGTAGGGTATAGAGTGTAGGGTATAGAGTGTAGGGTATAGAGTGTAGGGTATAGAGTGTATGGTATAGAGTGTAGGGTATAAAGTGTAGAGTGTAGGGTATAGAGTGTAGGGTATAGAGTGTAGGTTATAGAGTGTAGCGTATAGAGCGTAGGGTGTAGGGTATAGAGTGTAGGGTATAGAGTGTAGGGTATAGAGTGTAGGGTATAGAGTGTATGGTATAGAGCTTAGGGTGTAGAGTGTAGGGTATAGAATGTAGAGTTTAGGGTAGAGAGTGTGGGGCATAGAGTGTATGGTATACAGTGTAGAGTGTAGGGTATAGAGTGTATAGTGTAGGGTATAGAGTGTAGGGTATAGAGTGTATGGTATAGAGTGTAGGGTATAAAGTGTAGAGTGTAGGGTATAGAGTGTATGGTATAGAGTGTAGGGTATAAAGTGTAGAGTGTAGGGTATAGAGTGTAGGGTTTAGAGTGTAGGCTATAGAGTGTAGAGTTTAGAGTGTAGGGTATAGAATGTAGAGTGTAGGGTGTAGAGTGTAAAGTGTAGGGTATAGAGTGTAGGATATAGAGTGTAGAGTGTAGGGTATAGAGTGTAGGGTATACAGTGTATGGTATAGAGTGTAGGGTATAGAGTGTAGAGTGTAGGGTATAGAGTGTAGGGTATAGAGTGTAGGGTATAGAGTGTAGGGTATAGATTGTAGGGTATAGGGTATAGGGTATAGAGTGTATGGTGTAGAGTGTATGGTATAGAGTGTAGGGTGTAGGGTGTAGAGTGTGGGGTGTAGAGTGGTGTAGAGTGTAGGATGTAGAGTGTATGGTATAGAGTGTAGGGTATAGAGTATAGCGTGTATGGTATAGAGTGTAGTGTACAGAGTGTAGGGTATAGGGTATAGAGTGTAGGGTATAGAGTGTAGGGTATAGATTTTAGAGTGTAGGGTATAGAGTGTAAGGTATAGAGTGTAGGGTGTGGAGTGTAGGGTATAGAGTGTAGGGTATAGAGTGTATGGTATAGAGTGTAGGGTATAGAGTGTATGGTATAGAGTGTAGAGTGTAGGGTATAGAGTGTATTTTATAGAGTGTAGGGTATAGAGTGTAGGGTATAGAGTGTAGAGTGTAGGGTATAGAGTGTAGGGTATAGAGTGTAGAGTGTAGGGTATAGAGTGTAGGGTATAGAGTGTAGGGTATAGAGTGTAGAGTGTAGGGATTAGAGTGTAGGGATTAGAGTGTAGGGTATAGAGTGTAGAGTGTAGAGTATAGAGTGTAGGGTATAGAGTGTAGGGATTAGAGTGTAGGGATTAGAGTGTAGGGATTAGAGTGTAGGGATTAGAGTGTAGGGTATAGAGTGTAGGGTATAGAGTGTAGGGTATAGAGTGTAGGGTATAGTGTGTAGGGTATAAAGTGTAGAGTGTATGGTATAGAGTGTAGGGTATAGAGTGTAAAGTGTAGGGTATAGAGTGTATGGTATAGAGTGTAGAGTGTAGAGTGTATGGTATAGAGTGTAGGGTATAGAGTGTAGAGTGTAGGGTATAGAGTGTAGGGTATAGAGTGTAGGGTATAGCGTGTAGGGTACAGAGTGTAGAGTGTAGGGTATAGAGTGTAGGGTACAGAGTGCAGGGTGTAGAGTATAGGGTATAGAGTGTAGAGTGTAGGGTATAGAGTTTAGGGTATAGTGTGTAGGGTATATAGTGTAGAGTGTAGGGTATAGAGTGTAGAGTGTAGGGTATAGAGTGTAGGGTATAGAGTGTAGGGTATAGAGTGTAGGGTATAGAGTGTAGGGTATAGAGTGTAGAGTGTAGGGTATAGAGTGTAGGGTGTAGAGTGTAGGGTATAGAGTGTAGGGTATGGAGTATATGGTATAGAGTGTATGTTATAGAGTGTAGGGTATAGAGTGTAGGGTATAGAGTGTAGAGTGTAGGGTATAGAGTGTAGGGTATAGAGTGTAGAGTGTAGGGTATAGAGTGTAGGGTATAGAGTGTAGGGTATAGAGTGTAGAGTGTAGGGTATAGAGTGTATGGTATAGGGTGTAGGGTATACAGTGTAGAGTGTAGGGTATAGAGTGTAGAGTGTAGGGTATAAAGTGTAGAGTGTAGGGTATAGAGTGTATGGTATATAGTTTAGGGTGTAGAGTGTAGGGTATAGAGTGTAGAGTTTAGGGTATAGAGTGTGGGGCATAGAGTGTATGGTATACAGTGTAGAGTGTAGAGTGTAGGGTATAGAGTGGAGCGTATAGAGCGTAGGGTGTAGGGTATAGAGTGTAGGGTATAGAGTGTAGAGTGTAGGGTATAGAGTGTAGGGTATAGAGCTTAGGGTGTAGAGTGTAGGGTATAGAGTGTAGAGTTTAGGGTATAGAGTGTGGGGCATAGAGTGTATGGTATGCAGTGTAGAGTGTAGGGTATAGAGTGTATAGTGTAGGGTATAGAGTGTAGCGTATAGAGCGTAGGGTGTAGGGTATAGAGTGTAGGGTATAGAGTGTAGGGTATAGAGTGTAGGGTATAGAGTGTAGGGTATAGAGCTTAGGGTGTAGAGTGTAGGGTATAGAGTGTAGAGTTTAGTTTATAGAGTGTAAGGTATAGAGTGTAGGTTATAGAGTGTAGCGTATAGAGCGTAGGGTGTAGGGTATAGAGTGTAGGGTATAGAGTGTAGGGTATAGAGTGTAGGGTATAGAGTGTAGGGTATAGAGTGTATGATATAGAGTGTAGGGTATAAAGTGTAGAGTGTAGGGTATAGAGTGTAGGGTATAGAGTGTAGGTTATAGAGTGTAGCGTATAGAGCGTAGGGTATAGGGTATAGAGTGTAGGGTATAGAGTGTAGGGTATAGAGTGTAGGGTATAGAGTGTATGGTATAGAGCTTAGGGTGTAGAGTGTAGGGTATAGAATGTAGAGTTTAGGGTAGAGAGTGTAGGGCATAGAGTGTATGGTATACAGTGTAGAGTGTAGGGTATAGAGTGTATAGTGTAGGGTATAGAGTGTAGGGTATAGAGTGTATGGTATAGAGTGTAGGGTATAAAGTGTAGAGTGTAGGGTATAGAGTGTATAATATAGAGTGTAGGGTATAAAGTGTAGAGTGTAGGGTATAGAGTGTAGGGTATAGAGTGTAGGCTATAGAGTGTAGAGTTTAGAGTGTAGGGTATAGAATGTAGAGTGTAGGGTGTAGAGTGTAAAGTGTAGGGTATAGAGTGTAGGATATAGAGTGTAGAGTGTAGGGTATAGAGTGTTGGGTATACAGTGTATGGTATAGAGTGTAGGGTATAGAGTGTAGAGTGTAGGGTATAGAGTGTAGGGTGTAGAGTGTAGGGTATAGAGTGTAGGGTATAGAGCATATAGTATAGAGTGTATGGTATAGAGTGTAGGGTATAGAGTGTAGGGTATAGAGTGTAGAGTGTAGGGTATAGAGTGTAGGGTATAGAGTGTAGAGTGTAGGGTATAGAGTGTAGGGTATAGAGTGTAGGGTATAGAGTGTAGAGTGTAGGGTATAGAGTGTATGGTATAGAGTGTAGGGTATAGAGTGTAGAGTGTAGGGTATAGAGTGTAGAGTGTAGGGTATAGAGTGTAGAGTGTAGGGTATAGAGTGTATGGTATAGAGTTTAGGGTGTAGAGTGTAGGGTATAGAGTGTAGAGTTTAGGGTATAGAGTGTGGGGCATAGAGTGTATGGTATACAGTGTAGAGTGTAGAGTGTAGGGTATAGAGTGTAGCGTATAGAGCGTAGGGTGTAGGGTATAGAGTGTAGGGTATAGAGTGTAGAGTGTAGGGTATAGAGTGTAGGGTATAGAGCTTAGGGTGTAGAGTGTAGTGTATAGAGTGTAGAGTTTAGGGTATAGAGTGTGGGGCATAGAGTGTATGGTATACAGTGTAGAGTGTAGGGTATAGAGTGTATAGTGTAGGGTATAGAGTGTAGCGTATAGAGCGTAGGGTGTAGGGTATAGAGTGTAGGGTATAGAGTGTAGGGTATAGAGTGTAGGGTATAGAGCTTAGGGTGTAGAGTGTAGTGTATAGAGTGTAGAGTTTAGGGTATAGAGTGTAGGGTATAGAGTGTAGGTTATAGAGTGTAGCGTATAGAGCGTAGGGTGTAGGGTATAGAGTGTAGGGTATAGAGTGTATGGTATAGAGTGTAGGGTATAAAATGTAGAGTGTAGAGTATAGAGTGTAGGGTATAGAGTGTAGGTTATAGAGTGTAGCGTATAGAGCGTAGGGTGTAGGGTATAGAGTGTAGGGTATAGAGTGTAGGGTATAGAGTGTAGGGTATAGAGTGTATGGTATAGAGCTTAGGGTGTAGAATGTAGGGTATAGAATGTAGAGTTTAGGGTAGAGAGTGTGGGGCATAGAGTGTATGGTATACAGTGTAGAGTGTAGGGTATAGAGTGTATAGTGTAGGGTATAGAGTGTAGGGTATAGAGTGTATGGTATAGAGTGTACGGTATAAAGTGTAGAGTGTAGGGTATAGAGTGTATGGTATAGAGTGTACGGTATAAAGTGTAGAGTGTAGGTATAGAGTGTAGGGTATAGAGTATAGAGTGTAGGGTATAGAGTGTAGGGTATAGAGTGTAGGGTATAGAGTGTAGAGTGTAGGGTATAGAGTGTATGGTATAGAGTGTAGGGTATAGAGTGTAGAGTGTAAGGTATAGAGTGTAGAGTGTAGGGTATAGAGTGTAGAGTGTAGGGTATAGAGTGTATGGTATAGAGTTTAGGGTGTAGAGTGTAGGGTATAGAGTGTAGAGTTTAGGGTATAGAGTGTGGGGCATAGAGTGTATGGTATACAGTGTAGAGTGTAGAGTGTAGGGTATAGAGTGTAGCGTATAGAGCGTAGGGTGTAGGGTATAGAGTGTAGGGTATAGAGTGTAGAGTGTAGGGTATAGAGTGTAGGGTATAGAGCTTAGGGTGTAGAGTGTAGTGTATAGAGTGTAGAGTTTAGGGTATAGAGTGTGGGGCATAGAGTGTATGGTATACAGTGTAGAGTGTAGGGTATAGAGTGTATAGTGTAGGGTATAGAGTGTAGCGTATAGAGCGTAGGGTGTAGGGTATAGAGTGTAGGGTATAGAGCTTAGGGTGTAGAGTGTAGTGTATAGAGTGTAGAGTTTAGGGTATAGAGTGTAGGGTATAGAGTGTAGGTTATAGAGTGTAGCGTATAGAGCGTAGGGTGTAGGGTATAGAGTGTAGGGTATAGAGTGTATGGTATAGAGTGTAGGGTATAAAATGTAGAGTGTAGAGTATAGAGTGTAGGGTATAGAGTGTAGGTTATAGAGTGTAGCGTATAGAGCGTAGGGTGTAGGGTATAGAGTGTAGGGTATAGAGTGTAGGGTATAGAGTGTAGGGTATAGAGTGTATGGTATAGAGCTTAGGGTGTAGAGTGTAGGGTATAGAATGTAGAGTTTAGGGTAGAGAGTGTGGGGCATAGAGTGTATGGTATACAGTGTAGAGTGTAGGGTATAGAGTGTATAGTGTAGGGTATAGAGTGTAGGGTATAGAGTGTATGGTATAGAGTGTACGGTATAAAGTGTAGAGTGTAGGGTATAGAGTGTATGGTATAGAGTGTAGGGTATAAAGTGTAGAGTGTAGGGTATAGAGTGTAGGGTATAGAGTGTAGGCTATAGAGTGTAGAGTTTAGAGTGTAGGGTATAGAATGTAGAGTGTAGGGTGTAGAGTGTAAAGTGTAGGGTATAGAGTGTAGGATATAGAGTGTAGAGTGTAGGGTATAGAGTGTATGGTATACAGTGTATGGTATAGAGTGTAGGGTATAGAGTGTAGAGTGTAGGGTATAGAGTGTAGGGTATAGAGTGTAGGGTATAGAATGTAGGGTATAGGGTATAGGGTATAGAGTGTATGGTGTGGAGTGTAGGGTATAGAGTGTAGGGTGTAGGGTGTAGAGTGTGGGGTGTAGAGTGGTGTAGAGTGTAGGATGTAGAGTGTATGGTATAGAGTGTAGGGTATAGAGTATAGCGTGTATGGTATAGAGTGTAGTGTATAGAGTGTAGGGTATAGGGTATAGAGTGTAGGGTATAGAGTGTAGGGTATAGATTTTAGAGTGTAGGGTATAGAGTGTAAGGTATAGAGTGTAGGGTGTGGAGTGTAGGGTATAGAGTGTAGGGTATAGAGTGTATGGTATAGAGTGTAGGGTATAGAGTGTATGGTATAGAGTGTAGAGTGTAGGGTATAGAGTGTAGGGTATAGAGTGTAGAGTGTAGGGTATAGAGTGTAGGGTATAGAGTGTAGAGTGTAGGGATTAGAGTGTAGGGATTAGAGTGTAGGGTATAGAGTGTAGAGTGTAGAGTATAGAGTGTAGGGTATAGAGTGTAGGGATTAGAGTGTAGGGATTAGAGTGTAGGGATTAGAGTGTAGGGTATAGAGTGTAGGGTATAGAGTGTAGGGTATCGAGTGTAGGGTATAGTGTGTATGGTATAGAGTGTAGGGTATAAAGTGTAGAGTGTATGGTATAGAGTGCAGGGTATAGAGTGTAAAGTGTAGGGTATAGAGTGTATGGTATAGAGTGTAGGGTGTAGAGTGTATGGTATAGAGTGTAGGGTATAGAGTGTAGAGTGTAGGGTATAGAGTGTAGGGTATAGAGTGTAGGGTATAGAGTGTAGGGTATAGAGTGTAGGGTACAGAGTGTAGAGTGTAGGGTATAGAGTGTAGGGTACAGATTGCAGGGTGTAGAGTGTAGGGTATAGAGTGTAGAGTGTAGGGTATAGAGTTTAGGGTATAGTGTGTAGGGTATATAGTGTAGAGTGTAGGGTATAGAGTGTAGAGTGTAGGGTATAGAGTGTAGGGTATAGAGTGTAGAGTATAGAGTGTAGGGTATAGAGTGTAGGGTATAGAGTGTAGAGTGTAGGGTATAGAGTGTAGGGTGTAGAGTGTAGGGTATAGAGTGTAGGGTATAGCGTATATGGTATAGAGTGTATGGTATAGAGTGTAGGGTATAGAGTGTAGGGTATAGAGTGTAGAGTGTAGGGTATAGAGTGTAAGGTATAGAGTGTAGAGTGTAGGGTATAGAGTGTAGGGTATAGAGTGTAGGGTATAGAGTGTAGAGTGTAGGGTACAGAGTGTATGGTATAGAGTGTAGGGTATAGAGTGTAGAGTGTAGGGTATAGAGTGTAGAGTGTAGGGTATAGAGTGTAGAGTGTAGGGTATAGAGTGTATGGTATAGAGTTTAGGGTGTAGAGTGTAGGGTATAGAGTGTAGAGTTTAGGGTATAGAGTGTGGGGCATAGAGTGTATGGTATACAGTGTAGAGTGTAGAGTGAAGGGTATAGAGTGTAGCGTATAGAGCGTAGGGTGTAGGGTATAGAGTGTAGGGTATAGAGTGTAGAGTGTAGGGTATAGAGTGTAGGGTATAGAGCTTAGGGTGTAGAGTGTAGGGTATAGAGTGTAGAGTTTAGGGTATAGAGTGTGGGGCATAGAGTGTATGGTATACAGTGTATTGTGTAAGGTATAGAGTGTATAGTGTAGGGTATAGAGTGTAGCGTATAGAGCGTAGGGTGTAGGGTATAGAGTGAAGGGTATAGAGTGTAGGGTATAAAGTGTAGGGTATAGAGTGTAGGGTATAGAGCTTAGGGTGTATAGTGTAGGGTATAGAGTGTAGAGTTTAGGGCATAGAGTGTGGGGCATAGAGTGTATGGTATACAGTGTAGAGTGTAGGGTATAGAGTGTATAGTGTAGGGTATAGAGTGTAGGGTATAGAGTGTAGGGTATAGAGTGTATGGTATAGAGTGTAGGGTATAGAGTGTAGGGTATAGAGTGTAGGGTATAGAGTGTAGGTTATAGAGTGTAGCGTATAGAGCGTAGGGTGTAGGGTATAGAGTGTAGGGTATAGAGTGTAGGGTATAGAGTGTAGGGTATAGAGTGTATGGTATAGAGCTTAGGGTGTAGAGTGTAGGGTATAGAATGTAGAGTTTAGGGTAGAGAGTGTGGGGCATAGAGTGTACGGTATACAGTGTAGAGTGTAGGGTATAGAGTGTATAGTGTAGGGTATAGAGTGTAGCGTATAGAGTGTATGGTATAGAGTGTAGGGTATAAAGTGTAGAGTGTAGGGTATAGAGTGTATGGTATAGAGTGTAGGGTATAAAGTGTAGAGTGTAGGGTATAGAGTGTAGGGTATAGAGTGTAGGCTATAGAGTGTAGAGTTTAGAGTGTAGGGTATAGAATGTAGAGTGTAGGGTGTAAAGTGTAGGGTATAGAGTGTAGGATATAGAGTGTAGAGTGTAGGGTATAGAGTGTAGGGTATACAGTGTATGGTATAGAGTGTAGGGTATAGAGTGTAGAGTGTAGGGTATAGAGTGTAGGGTATAGAGTGTAGGGTATAGAGTGTAGGGTATAGATTGTAGGGTATAGGGTATAGGGTATAGAGTGTATGGTGTAGAGTGTAGGGTATAGAGTGTAGGTTGTAGGGTGTAGAGTGTGGTGTGTAGAGTGGTGTAGAGTGTAGGATTTAGAGTGTATGGTATAGAGTGTAGGGTATAGAGTATAGCGTGTATGGTATAGAGTGTAGTGTATAGAGTGTAGGGTATAGGGTATAGAGTGTAGGGTATAGAGTGTAGGGTATAGAGTGTAGGGTATAGAGTGTAGAGTGTAGGGTATAGAGTGTAGGGTGTAGAGTGTAGTGTATAGAGTGTAGGGTATAGAGTATATGGTATAGAGTGTATGGTATAGAGTGTAGGGTATAGAGTGTAGGGTATAGAGTGTAGAGTGTAGGGTATAGAGTGTAGGGTATAGAGTGTAGAGTGTAGGGTATAGAGTGTAGGGTATAGAGTGTAGGGTATAGAGTGTAGAGTGTAGGGTATAGAGTGTAGGGTATAGAGTGTAGGGTATAGAGTGTAGAGTGTAGGGTATAGAGTGTAGAGTGTAGGGTATAGAGTGTAGAGTGTAGGGTATAGAGTGTATGGTATAGAGTTTAGGGTGTAGAGTGTAGGGTATAGAGTGTAGATTTTAGGGTATAGAGTGTGGGGCATAGAGTGTATGGTATACAGTGTAGAGTGTAGAGTGTAGGGTATAGAGTGTAGAGTGTAGGGTATAGAGTGTAGGGTATAGAGCTTAGGGTGTAGAGTGTAGGGTATAGAGTGTAGAGTTTAGGGTATAGAGTGTGGGGCATAGAGTGTATGGTATACAGTGTAGAGTGTAGGGTATAGAGTGTATAGTGTAGGGTATAGAGTGTAGCGTATAGAGCGTAGGGTGTAGGGTATAGAGTGTAGGGTATAGAGTGTAGAGTGTAGGGTATAGAGTGTAGGGTATAGAGCTTAGGGTGTAGAGTGTAGTGTATAGAGTGTAGAGTTTAGGGTATAGAGTGTGGGGCATAGAGTGTATGGTATACAGTGTAGAGTGTAGGGTATAGAGTGTATAGTGTAGGGTATAGAGTGTAGCGTATAGAGCGTAGGGTGTAGGGTATAGAGTGTAGGGTATAGAGTGTAGGGTATAGAGTGTAGGGTATAGAGCTTAGGGTGTAGAGTGTAGTGTATAGAGTGTAGAGTTTAGGGTATAGAGTGTAGGGTATAGAGTGTAGGTTATAGAGTGTAGCGTATAGAGCGTAGGGTGTAGGGTATAGAGTGTAGGGTATAGAGTGTATGGTATAGAGTGTAGGGTATAAAATGTAGAGTGTAGAGTATAGAGTGTAGGGTATAGAGTGTAGGTTATAGAGTGTAGCGTATAGAGCGTAGGGTGTAGGGTATAGAGTGTAGGGTATAGAGTGTAGGGTATAGAGTGTAGGGTATAGAGTGTATGGTATAGAGCTTAGGGTGTAGAGTGTAGGGTATAGAATGTAGAGTTTAGGGTAGAGAGTGTGGGGCATAGAGTGTATGGTATACAGTGTAGAGTGTAGGGTATAGAGTGTATAGTGTAGGGTATAGAGTGTAGGGTATAGAGTGTATGGTATAGAGTGTAGGGTATAAAGTGTAGAGTGTAGGGTATAGAGTTTATGGTATAGAGTGTAGGGTATAAAGTGTAGAGTGTAGGGTATAGAGTGTAGGGTATAGAGTGTAGGCTATAGAGTGTAGAGTTTAGAGTGTAGGGTATAGAATGTAGAGTGTAGGGTGTAGAGTGTAAAGTGTAGGGTATAGAGTGTAGGATATAGAGTGTAGAGTGTAGGGTATAGAGTGTATGGTATACAGTGTATGGTATAGAGTGTAGGGTATAGAGTGTAGAGTGTAGGGTATAGAGTGTAGGGTATAGAGTGTAGGGTATAGAGTGTAGGGTATAGAATGTAGGGTATAGGGTATAGGGTATAGAGTGTATGGTGTGGAGTGTAGGGTATAGAGTGTAGGGTGTAGGGTGTAGAGTGTGGGGTGTAGAGTGGTGTAGAGTGTAGGATGTAGAGTGTATGGTATAGAGTGTAGGGTATAGAGTATAGCGTGTATGGTATAGAGTGTAGTGTATAGAGTGTAGGGTATAGGGTATAGAGTGTAGGGTATAGAGTGTAGGGTATAGATTTTAGAGTGTAGGGTATAGAGTGTAAGGTATAGAGTGTAGGGTGTGGAGTGTAGGGTATAGAGTGTAGGGTATAGAGTGTATGGTATAGAGTGTAGGGTATAGAGTGTATGGTATAGAGTGTAGAGTGTAGGGTATAGAGTGTAGGGTATAGAGTGTAGAGTGTAGGGTATAGAGTGTAGGGTATAGAGTGTAGGGTATAGAGTGTAGAGTGTAGGGATTAGAGTGTAGGGATTAGAGTGTAGGGTATAGAGTGTAGAGTGTAGAGTATAGAGTGTAGGGTATAGAGTGTAGGGATTAGAGTGTAGGGATTAGAGTGTAGGGATTAGAGTGTAGGGTATAGAGTGTAGGGTATAGAGTGTAGGGTATAGAGTGTAGGGTATAGTGTGTATGGTATAGAGTGTAGGGTATAAAGTGTAGAGTGTATGGTATAGAGTGCAGGGTATAGAGTGTAAAGTGTAGGGTATAGAGTGTATGGTATAGAGTGTAGGGTGTAGAATGTATGGTATAGAGTGTAGGGTATAGAGTGTAGAGTGTAGGGTATAGAGTGTAGGGTATAGAGTGTAGGGTATAGAGTGTAGGGTATAGAGTGTAGGGTACAGAGTGTAGAGTGTAGGGTATAGAGTGTAGGGTACAGATTGCAGGGTGTAGAGTGTAGGGTATAGAGTGTAGAGTGTAGGGTATAGAGTTTAGGGTATAGTGTGTAGGGTATATAGTGTAGAGTGTAGGGTATAGAGTGTAGAGTGTAGGGTATAGAGTGTAGGGTATAGAGTGTAGAGTATAGAGTGTAGGGTATAGAGTGTAGGGTATAGAGTGTAGAGTGTAGGGTATAGAGTGTAGGGTGTAGAGTGTAGGGTATAGAGTGTAGGGTATAGCGTATATGGTATAGAGTGTATGGTATAGAGTGTAGGGTATAGAGTGTAGGGTATAGAGTGTAGAGTGTAGGGTATAGAGTGTAGGGTATAGAGTGTAGAGTGTAGGGTATAGAGTGTAGGGTATAGAGTGTAGGGTATAGAGTGTAGAGTGTAGGGTATAGAGTGTATGGTATAGAGTGTAGGGTATAGAGTGTAGAGTGTAGGGTATAGAGTGTAGAGTGTAGGGTATAGAGTGTAGAGTGTAGGGTATAGAGTGTATGGTATAGAGTTTAGGGTGTAGAGTGTAGGGTATAGAGTGTAGAGTTTAGGGTATAGAGTGTGGGGCATAGAGTGTATGGTATACAGTGTAGAGTGTAGAGTGAAGGGTATAGAGTGTAGCGTATAGAGCGTAGGGTGTAGGGTATAGAGTGTAGGGTATAGAGTGTAGAGTGTAGGGTATAGAGTGTGGGGCATAGAGTGTATGGTATACAGTGTATTGTGTAAGGTATAGAGTGTATAGTGTAGGGTATAGAGTGTAGCGTATAGAGCGTAGGGTGTAGGGTATAGAGTGTAGGGTATAGAGTGTAGGGTATAAAGTGTAGGGTATAGAGTGTAGGGTATAGAGCTTAGGGTGTATAGTGTAGGGTATAGAGTGTAGAGTTTAGGGCATAGAGTGTGGGGCATAGAGTGTATGGTATACAGTGTAGAGTGTAGGGTATAGAGTGTATAGTGTAGGGTATAGAGTGTAGGGTATAGAGTGTAGGGTATAGAGTGTATGGTATAGAGTGTAGGGTATAGAGTGTAGGGTATAGAGTGTAGGGTATAGAGTGTAGGTTATAGAGTGTAGCGTATAGAGCGTAGGGTGTAGGGTATAGAGTGTAGGGTATAGAGTGTAGGGTATAGAGTGTATGGTATAGAGCTTAGGGTGTAGAGTGTAGGGTATAGAATGTAGAGTTTAGGGTAGAGAGTGTGGGGCATAGAGTGTACGGTATACAGTGTAGAGTGTAGGGTATAGAGTGTATAGTGTAGGGTATAGAGTGTAGGGTATAGAGTGTATGGTATAGAGTGTAGGGTATAAAGTGTAGAGTGTAGGGTATAGAGTGTATGGTATAGAGTGTAGGGTATAAAGTGTAGAGTGTAGGGTATAGAGTGTAGGGTATAGAGTGTAGGCTATAGAGTGTAGAGTTTAGAGTGTAGGGTATAGAATGTAGAGTGTAGGGTGTAGAGTGTAAAGTGTAGGGTATAGAGTGTAGGATATAGAGTGTAGAGTGTAGGGTATAGAGTGTAGGGTATACAGTGTATGGTATAGAGTGTAGGGTATAGAGTGTAGAGTGTAGGGTATAGAGTGTAGGGTATAGAGTGTAGGGTATAGAGTGTAGGGTATAGATTGTAGGGTATAGGGTATAGGGTATAGAGTGTATGGTGTAGAGTGTAGGGTATAGAGTGTAGGGTGTAGGGTGTAGAGTGTGGGGTGTAGAGTGGTGTAGAGTGTAGGATTTAGAGTGTATGGTATAGAGTGTAGGGTATAGAGTATAGCGTGTATGGTATAGAGTGTAGTGTATAGAGTGTAGGGTATAGGGTATAGAGTGTAGGGTATAGAGTGTAGGGTATAGAGTGTAGGGTATAGAGTGTAGAGTGTAGGGTATAGAGTGTAGGGTGTAGAGTGTAGGGTATAGAGTGTAGGGTATAGAGTATATGGTATAGAGTGTATGGTATAGAGTGTAGGGTATAGAGTGTAGGGTATAGAGTGTAGAGTGTAGGGTATAGAGTGTAGGGTATAGAGTGTAGAGTGTAGGGTATAGAGTGTAGGGTATAGAGTGTAGGGTATAGAGTGTAGAGTGTAGGGTATAGAGTGTAGGGTATAGAGTGTAGGGTATAGAGTGTAGAGTGTAGGGTATAGAGTGTAGAGTGTAGGGTATAGAGTGTAGAGTGTAGGGTATAGAGTGTATGGTATAGAGTTTAGGGTGTAGAGTGTAGGGTATAGAGTGTAGATTTTAGGGTATAGAGTGTGGGGCATAGAGTGTATGGTATACAGTGTAGAGTGTAGAGTGTAGGGTATAGAGTGTAGAGTGTAGGGTATAGAGTGTAGGGTATAGAGCTTAGGGTGTAGAGTGTAGGGTATAGAGTGTAGAGTTTAGGGTATAGAGTGTGGGGCATAGAGTGTATGGTATACAGTGTAGAGTGTAGGGTATAGAGTGTATAGTGTAGGGTATAGAGTGTAGCGTATAGAGCGTAGGGTGTAGGGTATAGAGTGTAGGGTATAGAGTGTAGGGTATAGAGCTTAGGGTGTAGAGTGTAGTGTATAGAGTGTAGAGTTTAGGGTATAGAGTGTAGGGTATAGAGTGTAGGTTATAGAGTGTAGCGTATAGAGCGTAGGGTGTAGGGTATAGAGTGTAGGGTATAGAGTGTAGGGTATAGAGTGTAGGGTATAGAGTGTATGGTATAGAGTGTAGGGTATAAAATGTAGAGTGTAGAGTATAGAGTGTAGGGTATAGAGTGTAGGTTATAGAGTGTAGCGTATAGAGCGTAGGGTGTAGGGTATAGAGTGTAGGGTATAGAGTGTAGGGTATAGAGTGTAGGGTATAGAGTGTATGGTATAGAGCTTAGGGTGTAGAGTGTAGGGTATAGAATGTAGAGTTTAGGGTAGAGAGTGTGGGGCATAGAGTGTATGGTATACAGTGTAGAGTGTAGGGTATAGAGTGTATAGTGTAGGGTATAGAGTGTAGGGTATAGAGTGTATGGTATAGAGTGTAGGGTATAAAGTGTAGAGTGTAGGGTATAGAGTGTATGGTATAGAGTGTAGGGTATAAAGTGTAGAGTGTAGGGTATAGAGTGTAGGGTATAGAGTGTAGGCTATAGAGTGTAGAGTTTAGAGTGTAGGGTATAGAATGTAGAGTGTAGGGTGTAGAGTGTAAAGTGTAGGGTATAGAGTGTAGGATATAGAGTGTAGAGTGTAGGGTATAGAGTGTAGGGTATACAGTGTATGGTATAGAGTGTAGGGTATAGAGTGTAGAGTGTAGGGTATAGAGTGTAGGGTATAGAGTGTAGGGTATAGAGTGTAGGGTATAGAATGTAGGGTATAGGGTATAGGGTATAGAGTGTATGGTGTGGAGTGTAGGGTATAGAGTGTAGGGTGTAGGGTGTAGAGTGTGGGGTGTAGAGTGGTGTAGAGTGTAGGATGTAGAGTGTATGGTATAGAGTGTAGGGTATAGAGTATAGCGTGTATGGTATAGAGTGTAGTGTATAGAGTGTAGGGTATAGGGTATAGAGTGTAGGGTATAGAGTGTAGGGTATAGATTTTAGAGTGTAGGGTATAGAGTGTAAGGTATAGAGTGTAGGGTGTGGAGTGTAGGGTATAGAGTGTAGGGTATAGAGTGTATGGTATAGAGTGTAGGGTATAGAGTGTATGGTATAGAGTGTAGAGTGTAGGGTATAGAGTGTATTTTATAGAGTGTAGGGTATAGAGTGTAGGGTATAGAGTGTAGAGTGTAGGGTATAGAGTGTAGGGTATAGAGTGTAGAGTGTAGGGTATAGAGTGTAGGGTATAGAGTGTAGGGTATAGAGTGTAGGGTATAGATTGTAGGGTATAGGGTATAGAGTGTATGGTGTAGAGTGTAGGGTATAGAGTGTAGGTTGTAGGGTGTAGAGTGTGGTGTGTAGAGTGGTGTAGAGTGTAGGATTTAGAGTGTATGGTATAGAGTGTAGGGTATAGAGTATAGCGTGTATGGTATAGAGTGTAGTGTATAGAGTGTAGGGTATAGGGTATAGAGTGTAGGGTATAGAGTGTAGGGTATAGAGTGTAGGGTATAGAGTGTAGAGTGTAGGGTATAGAGTGTAGGGTGTAGAGTGTAGGGTATAGAGTGTAGGGTATAGAGTATATGGTATAGAGTGTATGGTATAGAGTGTAGGGTATAGAGTGTAGGGTATAGAGTGTAGAGTGTAGGGTATAGAGTGTAGGGTATAGAGTGTAGAGTGTAGGGTATAGAGTGTAGGGTATAGAGTGTAGGGTATAGAGTGTAGAGTGTAGGGTATAGAGTGTAGGGTATAGAGTGTAGGGTATAGAGTGTAGAGTGTAGGGTATAGAGTGTAGAGTGTAGGGTATAGAGTGTAGAGTGTAGGGTATAGAGTGTATGGTATAGAGTTTAGGGTGTAGAGTGTAGGGTATAGAGTGTAGATTTTAGGGTATAGAGTGTGGGGCATAGAGTGTATGGTATACAGTGTAGAGTGTAGAGTGTAGGGTATAGAGTGTAGAGTGTAGGGTATAGAGTGTAGGGTATAGAGCTTAGGGTGTAGAGTGTAGGGTATAGAGTGTAGAGTTTAGGGTATAGAGTGTGGGGCATAGAGTGTATGGTATACAGTGTAGAGTGTAGGGTATAGAGTGTATAGTGTAGGGTATAGAGTGTAGCGTATAGAGCGTAGGGTGTAGGGTATAGAGTGTAGGGTATAGAGTGTAGAGTGTAGGGTATAGAGTGTAGGGTATAGAGCTTAGGGTGTAGAGTGTAGTGTATAGAGTGTAGAGTTTAGGGTATAGAGTGTGGGGCATAGAGTGTATGGTATACAGTGTAGAGTGTAGGGTATAGAGTGTATAGTGTAGGGTATAGAGTGTAGCGTATAGAGCGTAGGGTGTAGGGTATAGAGTGTAGGGTATAGAGTGTAGGGTATAGAGTGTAGGGTATAGAGCTTAGGGTGTAGAGTGTAGTGTATAGAGTGTAGAGTTTAGGGTATAGAGTGTAGGGTATAGAGTGTAGGTTATAGAGTGTAGCGTATAGAGCGTAGGGTGTAGGGTATAGAGTGTAGGGTATAGAGTGTATGGTATAGAGTGTAGGGTATAAAATGTAGAGTGTAGAGTATAGAGTGTAGGGTATAGAGTGTAGGTTATAGAGTGTAGCGTATAGAGCGTAGGGTGTAGGGTATAGAGTGTAGGGTATAGAGTGTAGGGTATAGAGTGTAGGGTATAGAGTGTATGGTATAGAGCTTAGGGTGTAGAGTGTAGGGTATAGAATGTAGAGTTTAGGGTAGAGAGTGTGGGGCATAGAGTGTATGGTATACAGTGTAGAGTGTAGGGTATAGAGTGTATAGTGTAGGGTATAGAGTGTAGGGTATAGAGTGTATGGTATAGAGTGTAGGGTATAAAGTGTAGAGTGTAGGGTATAGAGTGTATGGTATAGAGTGTAGGGTATAAAGTGTAGAGTGTAGGGTATAGAGTGTAGGGTATAGAGTGTAGGCTATAGAGTGTAGAGTTTAGAGTGTAGGGTATAGAATGTAGAGTGTAGGGTGTAGAGTGTAAAGTGTAGGGTATAGAGTGTAGGATATAGAGTGTAGAGTGTAGGGTATAGAGTGTATGGTATACAGTGTATGGTATAGAGTGTAGGGTATAGAGTGTAGAGTGTAGGGTATAGAGTGTAGGGTATAGAGTGTAGGGTATAGAGTGTAGGGTATAGAATGTAGGGTATAGGGTATAGGGTATAGAGTGTATGGTGTGGAGTGTAGGGTATAGAGTGTAGGGTGTAGGGTGTAGAGTGTGGGGTGTAGAGTGGTGTAGAGTGTAGGATGTAGAGTGTATGGTATAGAGTGTAGGGTATAGAGTATAGCGTGTATGGTATAGAGTGTAGTGTATAGAGTGTAGGGTATAGGGTATAGAGTGTAGGGTATAGAGTGTAGGGTATAGATTTTAGAGTGTAGGGTATAGAGTGTAAGGTATAGAGTGTAGGGTGTGGAGTGTAGGGTATAGAGTGTAGGGTATAGAGTGTATGGTATAGAGTGTAGGGTATAGAGTGTATGGTATAGAGTGTAGAGTGTAGGGTATAGAGTGTAGGGTATAGAGTGTAGAGTGTAGGGTATAGAGTGTAGGGTATAGAGTGTAGGGTATAGAGTGTAGAGTGTAGGGATTAGAGTGTAGGGATTAGAGTGTAGGGTATAGAGTGTAGAGTGTAGAGTATAGAGTGTAGGGTATAGAGTGTAGGGATTAGAGTGTAGGGATTAGAGTGTAGGGATTAGAGTGTAGGGTATAGAGTGTAGGGTATAGAGTGTAGGGTATAGAGTGTAGGGTATAGTGTGTATGGTATAGAGTGTAGGGTATAAAGTGTAGAGTGTATGGTATAGAGTGCAGGGTATAGAGTGTAAAGTGTAGGGTATAGAGTGTATAGTATAGAGTGTAGGGTGTAGAATGTATGGTATAGAGTGTAGGGTATAGAGTGTAGAGTGTAGGGTATAGAGTGTAGGGTATAGAGTGTAGGGTATAGAGTGTAGGGTATAGAGTGTAGGGTACAGAGTGTAGAGTGTAGGGTATAGAGTGTAGGGTACAGATTGCAGGGTGTAGAGTGTAGGGTATAGAGTGTAGAGTGTAGGGTATAGAGTTTAGGGTATAGTGTGTAGGGTATATAGTGTAGAGTGTAGGGTATAGAGTGTAGAGTGTAGGGTATAGAGTGTAGGGTATAGAGTGTAGAGTATAGAGTGTAGGGTATAGAGTGTAGGGTATAGAGTGTAGAGTGTAGGGTATAGAGTGTAGGGTATAGAGTGTAGAGTGTAGGGTATAGAGTGTAGGGTATAGAGTGTAGGGTATAGAGTGTAGAGTGTAGGGTATAGAGTGTATGGTATAGAGTGTAGGGTATAGAGTGTAGAGTGTAGGGTATAGAGTGTAGAGTGTAGGGTATAGAGTGTAGAGTGTAGGGTATAGAGTGTATGGTATAGAGTTTAGGGTGTAGAGTGTAGGGTATAGAGTGTAGAGTTTAGGGTATAGAGTGTGGGGTATAGCGTATATGGTATAGAGTGTATGGTATAGAGTGTAGGGTATAGAGTGTAGGGTATAGAGTGTAGAGTGTAGGGTATAGAGTGTAGGGTATAGCGTATATGGTATAGAGTGTATGGTATAGAGTGTAGGGTATAGAGTGTAGGGTATAGAGTGTAGAGTGTAGGGTATAGAGTGTAGGGTATAGAGTGTAGAGTGTAGGGTATAGAGTGTAGGGTATAGCGTATATGGTATAGAGTGTATGGTATAGAGTGTAGGGTATAGAGTGTAGGGTATAGAGTGTAGAGTGTAGGGTATAGAGTGTAGGGTATAGAGTGTAGGGTATAGGGTGTAGAGTGTAGGGTATAGAGTGTAGGGTATAGCGTATATGGTATAGAGTGTATGGTATAGAGTGTAGGGTATAGAGTGTAGGGTATAGAGTGTAGAGTGTAGGGTATAGAGTGTAGGGTATAGAGTGTAGAGTGTAGGGTATAGAGTGTAGGGTATAGAGTGTAGGGTATAGAGTGTAGAGTGTAGGGTATAGAGTGTATGGTATAGAGTGTAGGGTATAGAGTGTAGAGTGTAGGGTATAGAGTGTAGAGTGTAGGGTATAGAGTGTAGAGTGTAGGGTATAGAGTGTATGGTATAGAGTTTAGGGTGTAGAGTGTAGGGTATAGAGTGTAGAGTTTAGGGTATAGAGTGTGGGGCATAGAGTGTATGGTATACAGTGTAGAGTGTAGAGTGAAGGGTATAGAGTGTAGCGTATAGAGCGTAGGGTGTAGGGTATAGAGTGTAGGGTATAGAGTGTAGAGTGTAGGGTATAGAGTGTGGGGCATAGAGTGTATGGTATACAGTGTATTGTGTAAGGTATAGAGTGTATAGTGTAGGGTATAGAGTGTAGCGTATAGAGCGTAGGGTGTAGGGTATAGAGTGTAGGGTATAGAGTGTAGGGTATAAAGTGTAGGGTATAGAGTGTAGGGTATAGAGCTTAGGGTGTATAGTGTAGGGTATAGAGTGTAGAGTTTAGGGCATAGAGTGTGGGGCATAGAGTGTATGGTATACAGTGTAGAGTGTAGGGTATAGAGTGTATAGTGTAGGGTATAGAGTGTAGGGTATAGAGTGTAGGGTATAGAGTGTATGGTATAGAGTGTAGGGTATAGAGTGTAGGGTATAGAGTGTAGGGTATAGAGTGTAGGTTATAGAGTGTAGCGTATAGAGCGTAGGGTGTAGGGTATAGAGTGTAGGGTATAGAGTGTAGGGTATAGAGTGTATGGTATAGAGCTTAGGGTGTAGAGTGTAGGGTATAGAATGTAGAGTTTAGGGTAGAGAGTGTGGGGCATAGAGTGTACGGTATACAGTGTAGAGTGTAGGGTATAGAGTGTATAGTGTAGGGTATAGAGTGTAGGGTATAGAGTGTATGGTATAGAGTGTAGGGTATAAAGTGTAGAGTGTAGGGTATAGAGTGTATGGTATAGAGTGTAGGGTATAAAGTGTAGAGTGTAGGGTATAGAGTGTAGGGTATAGAGTGTAGGCTATAGAGTGTAGAGTTTAGAGTGTAGGGTATAGAATGTAGAGTGTAGGGTGTAGAGTGTAAAGTGTAGGGTATAGAGTGTAGGATATAGAGTGTAGAGTGTAGGGTATAGAGTGTAGGGTATACAGTGTATGGTATAGAGTGTAGGGTATAGAGTGTAGAGTGTAGGGTATAGAGTGTAGGGTATAGAGTGTAGGGTATAGAGTGTAGGGTATAGATTGTAGGGTATAGGGTATAGGGTATAGAGTGTATGGTGTAGAGTGTAGGGTATAGAGTGTAGGGTGTAGGGTGTAGAGTGTGGGGTGTAGAGTGGTGTAGAGTGTAGGATTTAGAGTGTATGGTATAGAGTGTAGGGTATAGAGTATAGCGTGTATGGTATAGAGTGTAGTGTATAGAGTGTAGGGTATAGGGTATAGAGTGTAGGGTATAGAGTGTAGGGTATAGAGTGTAGGGTATAGAGTGTAGAGTGTAGGGTATAGAGTGTAGGGTGTAGAGTGTAGGGTATAGAGTGTAGGATATAGAGTATATGGTATAGAGTGTATGGTATAGAGTGTAGGGTATAGAGTGTAGGGTATAGAGTGTAGAGTGTAGGGTATAGAGTGTAGGGTATAGAGTGTAGAGTGTAGGGTATAGAGTGTAGGGTATAGAGTGTAGGGTATAGAGTGTAGAGTGTAGGGTATAGAGTGTAGGGTATAGAGTGTAGGGTATAGAGTGTAGAGTGTAGGGTATAGAGTGTAGAGTGTAGGGTATAGAGTGTAGAGTGTAGGGTATAGAGTGTATGGTATAGAGTTTAGGGTGTAGAGTGTAGGGTATAGAGTGTAGATTTTAGGGTATAGAGTGTGGGGCATAGAGTGTATGGTATACAGTGTAGAGTGTAGAGTGTAGGGTATAGAGTGTAGAGTGTAGGGTATAGAGTGTAGGGTATAGAGCTTAGGGTGTAGAGTGTAGGGTATAGAGTGTAGAGTTTAGGGTATAGAGTGTGGGGCATAGAGTGTATGGTATACAGTGCAGAGTGTAGGGTATAGAGTGTATAGTGTAGGGTATAGAGTGTAGCGTATAGAGCGTAGGGTGTAGGGTATAGAGTGTAGGGTATAGAGTGTAGGGTATAGAGCTTAGGGTGTAGAGTGTAGTGTATAGAGTGTAGAGTTTAGGGTATAGAGTGTAGGGTATAGAGTGTAGGTTATAGAGTGTAGCGTATAGAGCGTAGGGTGTAGGGTATAGAGTGTAGGGTATAGAGTGTAGGGTATAGAGTGTAGGGTATAGAGTGTATGGTATAGAGTGTAGGGTATAAAATGTAGAGTGTAGAGTATAGAGTGTAGGGTATAGAGTGTAGGTTATAGAGTGTAGCGTATAGAGCGTAGGGTGTAGGGTATAGAGTGTAGGGTATAGAGTGTAGGGTATAGAGTGTAGGGTATAGAGTGTATGGTATAGAGCTTAGGGTGTAGAGTGTAGGGTATAGAATGTAGAGTTTAGGGTAGAGAGTGTGGGGCATAGAGTGTATGGTATACAGTGTAGAGTGTAGGGTATAGAGTGTATAGTGTAGGGTATAGAGTGTAGGGTATAGAGTGTATGGTATAGAGTGTAGGGTATAAAGTGTAGAGTGTAGGGTATAGAGTGTATGGTATAGAGTGTAGGGTATAAAGTGTAGAGTGTAGGGTATAGAGTGTAGGGTATAGAGTGTAGGCTATAGAGTGTAGAGTTTAGAGTGTAGGGTATAGAATGTAGAGTGTAGGGTGTAGAGTGTAAAGTGTAGGGTATAGAGTGTAGGATATAGAGTGTAGAGTGTAGGGTATAGAGTGTAGGGTATACAGTGTATGGTATAGAGTGTAGGGTATAGAGTGTAGAGTGTAGGGTATAGAGTGTAGGGTATAGAGTGTAGGGTATAGAGTGTAGGGTATAGAATGTAGGGTATAGGGTATAGGGTATAGAGTGTATGGTGTGGAGTGTAGGGTATAGAGTGTAGGGTGTAGGGTGTAGAGTGTGGGGTGTAGAGTGGTGTAGAGTGTAGGATGTAGAGTGTATGGTATAGAGTGTAGGGTATAGAGTATAGCGTGTATGGTATAGAGTGTAGTGTATAGAGTGTAGGGTATAGGGTATAGAGTGTAGGGTATAGAGTGTAGGGTATAGATTTTAGAGTGTAGGGTATAGAGTGTAAGGTATAGAGTGTAGGGTGTGGAGTGTAGGGTATAGAGTGTAGGGTATAGAGTGTATGGTATAGAGTGTAGGGTATAGAGTGTATGGTATAGAGTGTAGAGTGTAGGGTATAGAGTGTATTTTATAGAGTGTAGGGTATAGAGTGTAGGGTATAGAGTGTAGAGTGTAGGGTATAGAGTGTAGGGTATAGAGTGTAGAGTGTAGGGTATAGAGTGTAGGGTATAGAGTGTAGGGTATAGAGTGTAGAGTGTAGGGATTAGAGTGTAGGGATTACAGTGTAGGGTATAGAGTGTAGAGTGTAGAGTATAGAGTGTAGGGTATAGAGTGTAGGGATTAGAGTGTAGGGATTAGAGTGTAGGGATTAGAGTGTAGGGATTAGAGTGTAGGGATTAGAGTGTAGGGTATAGAGTGTAGGGTATAGAGTGTAGGGTATAGAGTGTAGGGTATAGAGTATAGCGTGTATGGTATAGAGTGTAGTGTATAGAGTGTAGGGTATAGGGTATAGAGTGTAGGGTATAGAGTGTAGGGTATAGATTTTAGAGTGTAGGGTATAGAGTGTAAGGTATGGAGTGTAGGGTGTGGAGTGTAGGGTATAGAGTGTAGGGTATAGAGTGTATGGTATAGAGTGTAGGGTATAGAGTGTATGGTATAGAGTGTAGAGTGTAGGGTATAGAGTGTATTTTATAGAGTGTAGGGTATAGAGTGTAGGGTATAGAGTGTAGAGTGTAGGGTATAGAGTGTAGGGTATAGAGTTTAGAGTGTAGGGTATAGAGTGTAGGGTATAGAGTGTAGGGTATAGAGTGTAGAGTGTAGGGATTAGAGTGTAGGGATTAGAGTGTAGGGTATAGAGTGTAGAGTGTAGAGTATAGAGTGTAGGGTATAGAGTGTAGGGATTAGAGTGTAGGGATTAGAGTGTAGGGATTAGAGTGTAGGGATTAGAGTGTAGGGATTAGAGTGTAGGGTATAGAGTGTACGGTATAGAGTGTAGGGTATAGAGTGTAGGGTATAGTGTGTATGGTATAGAGTGTAGGGTATAAAGTGTAGAGTGTATGGTATAGAGTGCAGGGTATAGAGTGTAAAGTGTAGGGTATAGAGTGTATGGTATAGAGTGTAGGGTGTAGAGTGTATGGTATAGAGTGTAGGGTATAGAGTGTAGAGTGTAGGGTATAGAGTGTAGGGTATAGAGTGTAGGGTATAGAGTGTAGGGTATAGAGTGTAGGGTACAGAGTGTAGAGTGTAGGGTATAGAGTGTAGGGTACAGATTGCAGGGTGTAGAGTGTAGGGTATAGAGTGTAGAGTGTAGGGTATAGAGTTTAGGGTATAGTGTGTAGGGTATATAGTGTAGAGTGTAGGGTATAGAGTGTAGAGTGTAGGGTATAGAGTGTAGGGTATAGAGTGTAGAGTATAGAGTGTAGGGTATAGAGTGTAGGGTATAGGGTGTAGAGTGTAGGGTATAGAGTGTAGGGTGTAGAGTGTAGGGTATAGAGTGTAGGGTATAGCGTATATGGTATAGAGTGTATGGTATAGAGTGTAGGGTATAGAGTGTAGGGTATAGAGTGTAGAGTGTAGGGTATAGAGTGTAGGGTATAGAGTGTAGAGTGTAGGGTATAGAGTGTAGGGTATAGAGTGTAGGGTATAGAGTGTAGAGTGTAGGGTATAGAGTGTATGGTATAGAGTGTAGGGTATAGAGTGTAGAGTGTAGGGTATAGAGTGTAGAGTGTAGGGTATAGAGTGTAGAGTGTAGGGTATAGAGTGTATGTTATAGAGTTTAGGGTGTAGAGTGTAGGGTATAGAGTGTAGAGTTTAGGGTATAGAGTGTGGGGCATAGAGTGTATGGTATACAGTGTAGAGTGTAGAGTGAAGGGTATAGAGTGTAGCGTATAGAGCGTAGGGTGTAGGGTATAGAGTGTAGGGTATAGAGTGTAGAGTGTAGGGTATAGAGTGTAGGGTATAGAGTTTAGGGTGTGGAGTGTAGGGTATAGAGTGTAGAGTTTAGGGTATAGAGTGTGGGGCATAGAGTGTATGGTATACAGTGTATTGTGTAAGGTATAGAGTGTATAGTGTAGGGTATAGAGTGTAGCGTATAGAGCGTAGGGTGTAGGGTATAGAGTGTAGGGTATAGAGTGTAGGGTATAAAGTGTAGGGTATAGAGTGTAGGGTATAGAGTGTAGGGTATAGAGTGTAGGGTATAAAGTGTAGGGTATAGAGTGTAGGGTATAGAGCTTAGGGTGTAGAGTGTAGGGTATAGAGTGTAGAGTTTAGGGCATAGAGTGTGGGGCATAGAGTGTATGGTATACAATGTAGAGTGTAGGGTATAGAGTGTATAGTGTAGGGTATAGAGTGTAGGGTATAGAGTGTAGGGTATAGAGTGTATGGTATAGAGTGTAGGGTATAGAGTGTAGGGTATAGAGTGTAGGGTATAGAGTGTAGGTTATAGAGTGTAGCGTATAGAGCGTAGGGTGTAGGGTATAGAGTGTAGGGTATAGAGTGTAGGGTATAGAGTGTAGGGTATAGAGTGTATGGTATAGAGCTTAGGGTGTAGAGTGTAGGGTATAGAATGTAGAGTTTAGGGTAGAGAGTGTGGGGCATAGAGTGTATGGTATACAGTGTAGAGTGTAGGGTATAGAGTGTATAGTGTAGGGTATAGAGTGTAGGGTATAGAGTGTATGGTATAGAGTGTAGGGTATAAAGTGTAGAGTGTAGGGTATAGAGTGTATGGTATAGAGTGTAGGGTATAAAGTGTAGAGTGTAGGGTATAGAGTGTAGGGTATAGAGTGTAGGCTATAGAGTGTAGAGTTTAGAGTGTAGGGTATAGAATGTAGAGTGTAGGGTGTAGAGTGTAAAGTGTAGGGTATAGAGTGTAGGATATAGAGTGTAGAGTGTAGGGTATAGAGTGTAGGGTATACAGTGTATGGTATAGAGTGTAGGGTATAGAGTGTAGAGTGTAGGGTATAGAGTGTAGGGTATAGAGTGTAGGGTATAGAGTGTAGGGTATAGAATGTAGGGTATAGGGTATAGGGTATTGAGTGTATGGTGTGGAGTGTAGGGTATAGAGTGTAGGGTGTAGGGTGTAGAGTGTGGGGTGTAGAGTGGTGTAGAGTGTAGGATGTAGAGTGTATGGTATAGAGTGTAGGGTATAGAGTATAGCGTGTATGGTATAGAGTGTAGTGTATAGAGTGTAGGGTATAGGGTATAGAGTGTAGGGTATAGAGTGTAGGGTATAGATTTTAGAGTGTAGGGTATAGAGTGTAAGGTATAGAGTGTAGGGTGTGGAGTGTAGGGTATAGAGTGTAGGGTATAGAGTGTATGGTATAGAGTGTAGGGTATAGAGTGTATGGTATAGAGTGTAGAGTGTAGGGTATAGAGTGTATTTTATAGAGTGTAGGGTATAGAGTGTAGGGTATAGAGTGTAGAGTGTAGGGTATAGAGTGTAGGGTATAGAGTGTAGAGTGTAGGGTATAGAGTGTAGGGTATAGAGTGTAGGGTATAGAGTGTAGAGTGTAGGGATTAGAGTGTAGGGATTAGAGTGTAGGGTATAGAGTGTAGAGTGTAGAGTATAGAGTGTAGGGTATAGAGTGTAGGGATTAGAGTGTAGGGATTAGAGTGTAGGGATTAGAGTGTAGGGTATAGAGTGTAGGGTATAGAGTGTAGGGTATAGAGTGTAGGGTATAGAGTATAGCGTGTATGGTATAGAGTGTAGTGTATAGAGTGTAGGGTATAGGGTATAGAGTGTAGGGTATAGAGTGTAGGGTATAGATTTTAGAGTGTAGGGTATAGAGTGTAAGGTATAGAGTGTAGGGTGTGGAGTGTAGGGTATAGAGTGTAGGGTATAGAGTGTATGGTATAGAGTGTAGGGTATAGAGTGTATGGTATAGAGTGTAGAGTATAGGGTATAGAGTGTATTTTATAGAGTGTAGGGTATAGAGTGTAGGGTATAGAGTGTAGAGTGTAGGGTATAGAGTGTAGGGTATAGAGTGTAGAGTGTAGGGTATAGAGTGTAGGGTATAGAGTGTAGGGTATAGAGTGTAGAGTGTAGGGATTAGAGTGTAGGGATTAGAGTGTAGGGTATAGAGTGTAGAGTGTAGAGTATAGAGTGTATGGAATAGAGTGTAGGGATTAGAGTGTAGGGATTAGAGTGTAGGGATTAGAGTGTAGGGATTAGAGTGTAGGGTATAGAGTGTAGGGTATAGAGTGTAGGGTATAGAGTGTAGGGTATAGTGTGTATGGTATAGAGTGTAGGGTATAAAGTGTAGAGTGTATGGTATAGAGTGCAGGGTATAGAGTGTAAAGTGTAGGGTATAGAGTGTATGGTATAGAGTGTAGGGTGTAGAGTGTATGGTATAGAGTGTAGGGTATAGAGTGTAGAGTGTAGGGTATAGAGTGTAGGGTATAGAGTGTAGGGTATAGAGTGTAGGGTATAGAGTGTAGGGTACAGAGTGTAGAGTGTAGGGTATAGAGTGTAGGGTACAGATTGCAGGGTGTAGAGTGTAGGGTATAGAGTGTAGAGTGTAGGGTATAGAGTTTAGGGTATAGTGTGTAGGGTATATAGTGTAGAGTGTAGGGTATAGAGTGTAGAGTGTAGGGTATAGAGTGTAGGGTATAGAGTGTAGAGTATAGAGTGTAGGGTATAGAGTGTAGGGTATAGAGTGTAGAGTGTAGGGTATAGAGTGTAGGGTGTAGAGTGTAGGGTATAGAGTGTAGGGTATAGCGTATATGGTATAGAGTGTATGGTATAGAGTGTAGTTTATAGAGTGTAGGGTATAGAGTGTAGAGTGTAGGGTATAGAGTGTAGGGTATAGAGTGTAGAGTGTAGGGTATAGAGTGTAGGGTATAGAGTGTAGGGTATAGAGTGTAGAGTGTAGGGTATAGAGTGTATGGTATAGAGTGTAGGGTATAGAGTGTAGAGTGTAGGGTATAGAGTGTAGAGTGTAGGGTATAGAGTGTAGAGTGTAGGGTATAGAGTGTATGGTATAGAGTTTAGGGTGTAGAGTGTAGGGTATAGAGTGTAGAGTTTAGGGTATAGAGTGTGGGGCATAGAGTGTATGGTATACAGTGTAGAGTGTAGAGTGAAGGGTATAGAGTGTAGCGTATAGAGCGTAGGGTGTAGGGTATAGAGTGTAGGGTATAGAGTGTAGAGTGTAGGGTAAAGAGTGTAGGGTATAGAGTTTAGGGTGTAGAGTGTAGGGTATAGAGTGTAGAGTTTAGGGTATAGAGTGTGGGGCATAGAGTGTATGGTATACAGTGTATTGTGTAAGGTATAGAGTGTATAGTGTAGGGTATAGAGTGTAGCGTATAGAGCGTAGGGTGTAGGGTATAGAGTGTAGGGTATAGAGTGTAGGGTATAAAGTGTAGGGTATAGAGTGTAGGGTATAGAGCTTAGGGTGTAGAGTGTAGGGTATAGAGTGTAGAGTTTAGGGCATAGAGTGTGGGGCATAGAGTGTATGGTATACAGTGTAGAGTGTAGGGTATAGAATGTATAGTGTAGGGTATAGAGTGTAGGGTATAGAGTGTAGGGTATAGAGTGTATGGTATAGAGTGTAGGGTATAGAGTGTAGGGTATAGAGTGTAGGTCATAGAGTGTAGCGTATAGAGCGTAGGGTGTAGGGTATAGAGTGTAGGGTATAGAGTGTAGGGTATAGAGTGTAGGGTATAGAGTGTATGGTATAGAGCTTAGGGTGTAGAGTGTAGGGTATAGAATGTAGAGTTTAGGGTAGAGAGTGTGGGGCATAGAGTGTACGGTATACAGTGTAGAGTGTAGGGTATAGAGTGTATAGTGTAGGGTATAGAGTGTAGGGTATAGAGTGTATGGTATAGAGTGTAGGGTATAAAGTGTAGAGTGTAGGGTATAGAGTGTATGGTATAGAGTGTAGGGTATAAAGTGTAGAGTGTAGGGTATAGAGTGTAGGGTATAGAGTGTAGGCTATAGAGTGTAGAGTTTAGAGTGTAGGGTATACAATGTAGAGTGTAGGGTGTAGAGTGTAAAGTGTAGGGTATAGAGTGTAGGATATAGAGTGTAGAGTGTAGGGTATAGAGTGTAGGGTATACAGTGTATGGTATAGAGTGTAGGGTATAGAGTGTAGAGTGTAGGGTATAGAGTGTAGGGTATAGAGTGTAGGGTATAGAGTGTAGGGATTCAAGATTCAAGATTCAAGATTCAAGATTCAAAGAAGCTTTATTGGCAGGACCAAATACACATCAGTTTTGCCAAAGCAAGTGTATAGAGGCAATAGGGATAGGGACTGAGGGGATGTTGGGTAGGAGCTGTGGGGGGAGGTGGATGGGGCAGATCCAGGGTGGGGGCTATAGTCCATGGCATAGGGGAGATGGATGGGGCAGATCCATTGTGGGGGCTATAGTCCATGGCATAGGGGAGGTGGATGGGGCAGGTCCAGGTTGGGGGCTATAGTCCATGGCATCATAGTTCTCTTTCTCGTAGTCTATGACATTCGCTCACATACCGCGCTGCTATCTCCACCGCTCTCTCTTCTTCTCCCAGCAAGATATAGGTTTTCTCTTCCTCCTTCATGGTGATGAAGTCTGGGAAGAGATGTGAGAGTCTCCTGAAGTGAGTGTCCCTCACTGCTGAGTATTTGGAGCAGTGTAGCAGGAAGTGGGTTTCGTCCTCTATGGCCTCCTGATCACAGTGTTGGCACAGTCTTTCCTCCCTGGGCTTGTAGCTCTGCCTGTGTCGGCCACATTCGATGGCCAGACTGTGGGCACTGAGTCTATATCGGCTCAGGATCTGGCGATCTCTGGGGTCCGGGAGTTTCTCCAGGTAGGGGGCCAGTCTGTAGTCTCTCTGTAGGCTCCGGTACATGGTCAGTTTCTGTGAGCTGATGATATCATTCTTCCAGTCACTGACATACCTCTCCTGGCCTTCATCTGCCATCTTCCTAATTCCGGCTTTTGTCAGGTTGTTGTGATTGGTGTTCTGCTCCGGTTGGGTTTGGCTGGGCTGTTCCGGGGGTTCTGGTTTTTCTGTTTCACCTTCATGTATCAGGGCTTTATGGTGGTGGGAGCTTGGATTGCTCCTATGCAGGTGAGCCCGGAATGACAGCGCCCTCTTTAGAACTGTTAGGTGTAGAGGGAATCTGCCCAGCTCGGCCCGACAAGCACTGTTGGAGGTGCTCCGATGGACCTGGAGAAGGTGCTTGCAGAATTCCAGGTGGAATATTTCTGTTGGACTGGAGTCCCACTTTGACCAGTCTGGGTAGGTGTGAGGACCCCAGACTTCGCTGCCATACAGGAGGATTGGGGCGATGATGGAGTCGAAGATTTTTAGCCAGACCCTCACTGGTGGCTTCAGATGGTAGAGTGTCCTTCGGATGGCATAGAAGGTTTTGCAGGCCTTGTCTTTCAGGGTCTCTATGGCTTGTTTGAAGTTCCCTGACCGGTGAATCTCTAGGCCCAGGTAGGTATATTTGTCCGTTCCTGTGAGGTCGCAGTTGTTGAGGATAAATGATGGGTGTTGGTCTGATCTTCTCTTTCTCCTCTGGAACACCATGGTGTTGGTTTTCTTTAGGTTGACCGGTAGGGCCCAGGTGGAGCTGAATTTCTCTAGGATTTTCAGGTTGTCCTGGAGGCCTTTCTCGGTTGGTGACAGCAGCAGCAGGTCATCTGCATACAGCAGGAATTTCACCTGGGCGTCGTGGAGGGTGAGACCTGGTGCTGAGGAGGATTCCAGGGCGGTAGCCAGCTCGTTGATGTAGATGTTGAAGAGCGTTGGGCTTAGGCTGCAGCCTTGTCTTACTCCGCGGCTCTGCTGGAAAAAAGCCGTTCTTTTGCCGCTCACACTCACGCTGCAGCTGTTCTCGGTGTAGGAGCTTTTGATGACATCGTAGGTCTTTCCTCCTATTCCACTCTCCAGCAGTTTCAGGAATAAGCCCGGGTGCCACACTGAATCAAAAGCCTTTTTAAAGTCCACAAAGCAGGCGTATATCTTCCCATTCTTTGTATTGTAGACGTGTCTCTGAATGAGGCTGTGCAGAGTATAGATGTGGTCAGTGGTGCGGTGGTTCGGCATGAACCCTGCTTGGCTCTTGTTGAGGACGTTGTGCTCGGTGAGGAAGGTGAGGATCCTCTTGTTCAGGATACTGTTGAACAGTTTTCCCAGGTTGCTGCTGACGCATATGCCTCTGTAGTTAGCTGGGTCATACCTGTCCCCACTCTTGTGGATGGGTGTGATGAGGCCTTGGTTCCAGGTACGAGGGAAGTAGCCGGCACTCAGTACAATATTGAAGAGTTTAACCATTGCAGCCTGTATTTCTGGTGGGCTGTACTTCAGCATTTCTGGTAGGATTCCATCTAGGCCACCGGCTTTTCTACATCTTATGGAGGAGAGTCTCTCGGTTACTTCCTGTAGTGTTATAGGTGTATCCACCGGGTTTTGGAAGTTTTTGATTTTTTCCTCCATTGCTTTTAGTTTCGCCATTATGTTTTCCTGTTCTTGGCTTAGTCCTTCCTTTGGAATGTCTTTATAGAGGTCTCTGAAGTATTGGAGCCAGAGGTTGCCATTTTGGATATGGTTGTTGTTTTTCTTGTCTTTGGTGCCCATGTGGTTCCATAGTTCCCAGAAGGAGTGTAGGGTATAGATTGTAGGGTATAGGGTATAGGGTATAGAGTGTATGGTGTAGAGTGTAGGGTATAGAGTGTAGGGTGTAGGGTGAAGAGTGTGGGGTGTAGAGTGGTGTAGAGTGTAGGATTTAGAGTGTATGGTATAGAGTGTAGGGTATAGAGTATAGCGTGTATGGTATAGAGTGTAGTGTATAGAGTGTAGGGTATAGGGTATAGAGTGTAGGGTATAGAGTGTAGGGTATAGAGTGTAGGGTATAGAGTGTAGAGTGTAGGGTATAGAGTGTAGGGTGTAGAGTGTAGGGTATAGAGTGTAGGGTATAGAGTATATGGTATAGAGTGTATGGTATAGAGTGTAGGGTATAGAGTGTAGGGTATAGAGTGTAGAGTGTAGGGTATAGAGTGTAGGGTATAGAGTGTAGAGTGTAGGGTATAGAGTGTAGGGTATAGAGTGTAGGGTATAGAGTGTAGAGTGTAGGGTATAGAGTGTAGAGTGTAGGGTATAGAGTGTAGAGTGTAGGGTATAGAGTGTAGAGTGTAGGGTATAGAGTGTATGGTATAGAGTTTAGGGTGTAGAGTGTAGGGTATAGAGTGTAGAGTTTAGGGTATAGAGTGTGGGGCATAGAGTGTATGGTATACAGTGTAGAGTGTAGAGTGTAGGGTATAGAGTGTAGAGTGTAGGGTATAGAGTGTAGGGTATAGAGCTTAGGGTGTAGAGTGTAGGGTATAGAGTGTAGAGTTTAGGGTATAGAGTGTGGGGCATAGAGTGTATGGTATACAGTGTAGAGTGTAGGGTATAGAGTGTATAGTGTAGGGTATAGAGTGTAGCGTATAGAGCGTAGGGTGTAGGGTATAGAGTGTAGGGTATAGAGTGTAGGGTATAGAGTGTAGGGTATAGAGCTTAGGGTGTAGAGTGTAGGGTATAGAGTGTAGAGTTTAGGGTATAGAGTGTAGGGTATAGAGTGTAGGTTATAGAGTGTAGCGTATAGAGCGTAGGGTGTAGGGTATAGAGTGTAGGGTATAGAGTGTAGGGTATAGAGTGTAGGGTATAGAGTGTAGGGTATAGAGTGTATGGTATAGAGTGTAGGGTATAAAGTGTAGAGTGTAAGGTATAGAGTGTAGGGTATAGAGTGTAGGTTATAGAGTGTAGCGTATAGAGCGTAGGGTGTAGGGTATAGAGTGTAGGGTATAGAGTGTAGGGTATAGAGTGTAGGGTATAGAGTGTATGGTATAGAGCTTAGGGTGTAGAGTGTAGGGTATAGAATGTGGAGTTTCGGGTAGAGAGTGTGGGGCATAGAGTGTATGGTATACAGTGTAGAGTGTAGGGTATAGAGTGTATAGTGTAGGGTATAGAGTGTAGGGTATAGAGTGTATGGTATAGAGTGTAGGGTATAAAGTGTAGAGTGTAGAGTATAGAGTGTATGGTATAGAGTGTAGGGTATAAAGTGTAGAGTGTAGGGTATAGAGTGTAGGCTATAGAGTGTAGAGTTTAGAGTGTAGGGTATAGAATGTAGAGTGTAGGGTGTAGAGTGTAAAGTGTAGGGTATAGAGTGTAGGATATAGAGTGTAGAGTGTAGGGTATAGAGTGTAGGGTATACAGTGTATGGTATAGAGTGTAGGGTATAGAGTGTAGAGTGTAGGGTATAGAGTGTAGGGTATAGAGTGTAGGGTATAGAGTGAAGGGTATAGATTGTAGGGTATAGGGTATAGGGTATAGAGTGTATGGTGTAGAGTGTAGGGTATAGAGTGTAGGGTGTAGGGTGTAGAGTGTGGGGTGTAGAGTGGTGTAGAGTGTAGGATTTAGAGTGTATGGTATATAGTGTAGGGTATAGAGTATAGCGTGTATGGTATAGAGTGTAGTGTATAGAGTGTAGGGTATAGGGTATAGAGTGTAGGGTATAGAGTGTAGGGTATAGAGTGTAGAGTGTAGGGTATAGAGTGTAGGGTGTAGAGTGTAGGGTATAGAGTGTAGGGTATAGAGTATATGGTATAGAGTGTATGGTATAGAGTGTAGGGTATAGAGTGTAGGGTATAGAGTGTAGAGTATAGAGTGTAGGGTATAGAGTGTAGAGTGTAGGGTATAGAGTGTAGGGTATAGAGTGTAGGGTATAGAGTGTAGAGTGTAGGGTATAGAGTGTATGGTATAGAGTGTAGGGTATAGAGTGTAGAGTGTAGGGTATAGAGTGTAGAGTTTAGGGTAGAGAGTGTGGGGCATAGAGTGTATGGTATACAGTGTAGAGTGTAGGGTGTAGAGTGTATAGTGTAGGGTATAGAGTGTAGGGTATAGAGTGTATGGTATAGAGTGTAGGGTATAAAGTGTAGAGTGTAGGGTATAGAGTGTATGGTATAGAGTGTAGGGTATAAAGTGTAGAGTGTAGGGTATAGAGTGTAGGGTATAGAGTGTAGGCAATAGAGTGTAGAGTTTAGAGTGTAGGGTATAGAATGTAGAGTGTAGGGTGTAGAGTGTAAAGTGTAGGGTATAGAGTGTAGGATATAGAGTGTAGAGTGTAGGGTATAGAGTGTAGGGTATACAGTGTATGGTATAGAGTGTAGGGTATAGAGTGTAGAGTGTAGGGTATAGAGTGTAGGGTATAGAGTGTAGGGTATAGAGTGAAGGGTATAGATTGTAGGGTATAGGGTATAGAGTGTAGGGTATAGAGTGTAGGGTATAGAGCTTAGGGTGTAGAGTGTAGGGTATAGAGTGTAGAGTTTAGGGTATAGAGTGTGGGGCATAGAGTGTATGGTATACAGTGTAGAGTGTAGGGTATAGAGTGTATAGTGTAGGGTATAGAGTGTAGCGTATAGAGCGTAGGGTGTAGGGTATAGAGTGTAGGGTATAGAGTGTATAGTGTAGGGTATAGAGTGTAGCGTATAGAGCGAAGGGTGTAGGGTATAGAGTGTAGGGTATAGAGTGTAGGGTATAAAGTGAAGGGTATAGAGTGTAGGGTATATAGCTTAGGGTGTAGAGTGTAGGGTATAGAGTGTAGAGTTTAGGGTATAGAGTGTGGGGCATAGAGTGTATGGTATACAGTGTAGAGTGTAGGGTATAGAGTGTATAGTGTAGGGTATAGAGTGTAGGGTATAGAGTGTAGGGTATAGAGTGTATGGTATAGAGTGTAGGGTATAAAGTGTAGAGTGTAGGGTATAGAGTGTAGGGTATAGAGTGTAGGTTATAGAGTGTAACGTATAGAGCGTAGGGTGTAGGGTATAGGGTGTAGGGTATAGAGTGTAGGGTATAGAGTGTATGGTATAGAGCTTAGGGTGTAGAGTGTAGGGTATAGAATGTAGAGTTTATGGTAGAGAGTGTGGGGCATAGAGTGTATGGTATACAGTGTAGAGTGTAGGGTATAGAGTGCATAGTGTAGGGTATAGAGTGTAGGGTATAGAGTGTATGGTATAGAGTGTAGGGTATAAAGTGTAGAGTGTAGGGTATAGAGTGTATGGTATAGAGTGTAGGGTATAAAGTGTAGAGTGTAGGGTATAGAGTGTAGGGTATAGAGTGTAGGCTATAGAGTGTAGAGTTTAGAGTGTAGGGTATAGAATGTAGAGTGTAGGGTGTAGAGTGTAAAGTGTAGGGTATAGAGTGTAGGATATAGATTGTAGAGTGTAGGGTATAGAGTGTAGGGTATATAGTGTATGGTATAGAGTGTAGGGTATAGAGTGTAGAGTGTAGGGTATAGAGTGTAGGGTATAGAGTGTAGGGTATAGAGTGTAGGGTATAGATTGTAGGGTATAGGGTATAGGGTATAGAGTGTATGGTGTAGAGTGTAGGGTATAGAGTGTAGGGTGTAGGGTGTAGAGTGTGGGGTGTAGAGTGGTGTAGAGTGTAGGATTTAGAGTGTATGGTATAGAGTGTAGGGTATAGAGTATAGCGTGTATGGTATAGAGTGTAGTGTATAGAGTGTAGGGTATAGGGTATAGAGTGTAGGGTATAGAGTGTAGGGTATAGAGTGTAGAGTGTAGGGTATAGAGTGTAGGGTGTAGAGTGTAGGGTATAGAGTGTAGGGTATAGAGTATATGGTATAGAGTGTATGGTATAGAGTGTAGGGTATAGAGTGTAGGGTATAGAGTGTAGAGTGTAGGGTATAGAGTGTAGGG
>NW_027193985.1:0-44085 GCF_032444005.1 Ranitomeya imitator | reverse complement strand
TCATCGTTCTCACAACACTGAGGACCAGTCATTCGAAATGACTTCTCCATGCATTTTCTGCATTGGTAAAAGCACTATGATGAAAAGTGTGATATGTTTTCAGGTATCTCCTATACTAATAGAGCCACATGCTCACCGGTTTGCCACATGATGTAGGCCTATGGACTGAACAAGAAACCACCAAAAATTTTAACCAGTCATCGTTCTCAAAACACTGAGGACCAGTCATTCGAAATGACTTCTCCATGCATTTTATGCATTGGTAAAAGCACTATGATGAAAAGTGTGATATGTTTTCAGGTATCTCCTATACTAATAGAGCCACATGCTCACCGGATTGCCACATGATGTAGGCCTATGGACTGAACAAGAAACCACCAAAATTTTAACCAGTCATCGTTCTCACAACACTGAGGACCAGTCATTCGAAATGACTTCTCCATGCATTTTCTGCATTGGTAAAAGCACTATGATGAAAAGTGTGATATGTTTTCAGGTATCTCCTATACTAATAGAGCCACATGCTCACCGGTTTGCCACATGATGTAGGCCTATGGACTGAACAAGAAACCACCAAAAATTTTAACCAGTCATCGTTCTCACAACACTGAGGACCAGTCATTCGAAATGACTTCTCCATGCATTTTCTGCATTGGTAAAAGCACTATGATGAAAAGTGTGATATGTTTTCAGGTATCTCCTATACTAATAGAGCCACATGCTCACCGGTTTGCCACATGATGTAGGCCTATGGACTGAACAAGAAACCACCAAAAATTTTAACCAGTCATCGTTCTCAAAACACTGAGGACCAGTCATTCGAAATGACTTCTCCATGCATTTTATGCATTGGTAAAAGCACTATGATGAAAAGTGTGATATGTTTTCAGGTATCTCCTATACTAATAGAGCCACATGCTCACCGGTTTGCCACATGATGTAGGCCTATGGACTGAACAAGAAACCACCAAAAATTTTAACCAGTCATCGTTCTCACAACACTGAGGACCAGTCATTCGAAATGACTTCTCCATGCATTTTATGCATTGGTAAAAGCACTATGATGAAAAGTGTGATATGTTTTCAGGTATGTCCTATACTAATAGAGCCACATGCTCACCGGTTTGCCACATGATGTAGGCCCATGGACTGAACAGGAAACCACCAAAAATTTTAACCAGTCATCGTTCTCACAACACTGAGGACCAGTCATTCGAAATGACTTCTCCATGCATTTTATGCATTGGTAAAAGCACTATGATGAAAAGTGTGATATGTTTTCAGGTATCTCCTATACTAATAGAGTCACATGCTCACCGGTTTGCCACATGATGTAGGCCCATGGACTGAACAAGAAACCACCAAAAATTTTAACCAGTCATCGTTCTCACAACACTGAGGACCAGTCATTCGAATTGACTTCTCCATGCATTTTATGCATTGGTAAAAGCACTATGATGAAAAGTGTGATATGTTTTCAGGTATCTCCTATACTAATAGAGCCACATGCTCACCGGTTTGCCACATGATGTAGGCCTATGGACTGAACAAGAAACCACCAAAATTTTAACCAGTCATCGTTCTCACAACACTGAGGACCAGTCATTCGAAATGACTTCTCCATGCATTTTATGCATTGGTAAAAGCACTATGATGAAAAGTGTGATATGTTTTCAGGTATCTCCTATACTAATAGAGCCACATGCTCACCGGTTTGCCACATGATGTAGGCCTATGGACTGAACTAGAAACCACCAAAAATTTTAACCAGTCATCGTTCTCACAACACTGAGGACCAGTCATTCGAAATGACTTCTCCATGCATTTTATGCATTGGTAAAAGCACTATGATGAAAAGTGTGATATGTTTTCAGGTATCTCCTATACTAATAGAGCCACATGCTCACTGGTTTGCCACATGATGTAGGCCTATGGACTGAACAAGAAACCACCAAAAATTTTAACCAGTCATCGTTCTCACAACACTGAGGACCAGTCATTCGAAATGACTTCTCCATGCATTTTATGCATTGGTAAAAGCACTATGATGAAAAGTGTGATATGTTTTCAGGTATCTCCTAAACTAATAGAGCCACATGCTCACCGGTTTGCCACATGATGTAGGCCTATGGACTGAACAAGAAACGACCAAAAATTTTAACCAGTCATCGTTCTCACAACACTGAGGACCAGTCATTCGAAATGACTTCTCCATGCATTTTATGCATTGGTAAAAGCACTATGATGAAAAGTGTGATATGTTTTCAGGTATCTCCTATACTAATAGAGCCACATGCTCACCGGTTTGCCACATGATGTAGGCCTATGGACTGAACAAGAAACCACCAAAAATTTTAACCAGTCATCGTTCTCACAACACTGAGGACCAGTCATTCGAAATGACTTCTCCATGCATTTTATGCATTGGTAAAAGCACTATGATGAAAAGTGTGATATGTTTTCAGGTATCTCCTATACTAATAGAGCCACATGCTCACCGGTTTGCCACATGATGTAGGCCTATGGACTGAACAAGAAACCACCAAAAATTTTAACCAGTCATCGTTCTCACAACACTGAGGACCAGTCATTCGAAATGACTTCTCCATGCATTTTATGCATTGGTAAAAGCACTATGATGAAAAGTGTGATATGTTTTCAGGTATCTCCTATACTAATAGAGCCATATGCTCACTGGTTTGCCACATGATGTAGGCCTATGGACTGAACAAGAAACCACCAAAAATTTTAACCAGTCATCGTTCTCACAACACTGAGGACCAGTCATTCGAAATGACTTCTCCATGCATTTTATGCATTGGTAAAAGCACTATGATGAAAAGTGTGATATGTTTTCAGGTATCTCCTATACTAATAGAGCCACATGCTCACTGGTTTGCCACATGATGTAGGCCTATGGACTGAACAAGAAACCACCAAAAATTTTAACCAGTCATCGTTCTCACAACACTGAGGACCAGTCATTCGAAATGACTTCTCCATGCATTTTATGCATTGGTAAAAGCACTATGATGAAAAGTGTGATATGTTTTCAGGTATCTCCTATACTAATAGAGCCACATGCTCACCGGTTTGCCACATGATGTAGGCCTATGGACTGAACAAGAAACCACCAAACATTTTAACCAGTCATCATTCTCACAACACTGAGGACCAGTCATTCGAAATGACTTCTCCATGCATTTTATGCATTGGTAAAAGCACTATGATGAAAAGTGTGATATGTTTTCAGGTATCTCCTATACTAATAGAGCCACATGCTCACCGGTTTGCCACATGATGTAGGCCTATGGACTGAACAAGAAACGACCAAAAATTTTAACCAGTCATCGTTCTCACAACACTGAGGACCAGTCATTCGAAATGACTTCTCCATGCATTTTATGCATTGGTAAAAGCACTATGATGAAAAGTGTGATATGTTTTCAGGTATCTCCTATACTAATAGAGCCACATGCTCACCGGTTTGCCACATGATGTAGGCCTATGGACTGAACAAGAAACCACCAAAAATTTTAACCAGTCATCATTGTCACAACATTGAGGACCAGTCATTCGAAATGACTTCTCCATGCATTTTATGCATTGGTAAAAGCACTATGATGAAAAGTGTGATATGTTTTCAGGTATCTCCTATACTAATAGAGCCACATGCTCACCGGTTTGCCACATGATGTAGGCCTATGGACTGAACAAGAAACCACCAAAAATTTTAACCAGTCATCGTTCTCACAACACTGAGGACCAGTCATTCGAAATGACTTCTCCATGCATTTTATGCATTGGTAAAAGCACTATGATGAAAAGTGTGATATGTTTTCAGGTATCTCCTATACTAATAGAGCCACATGCTCACCGGTTTGCCACATGATGTAGGCATATGGACTGAACAAGAAACCACCAAAAATTTTAACCAGTCATCGTTCTCACAACACTGAGGACCAGTCATTCGAAATGACTTCTCCATGCATTTTATGCATTGGTAAAAGCACTATGATGAAAAGTGTGATATGTTTTCAGGTATCTCCTATACTAATAGAGCCACATGCTCACTGGTTTGCCACATGATGTAGGCCTATGGACTGAACAAGAAACCACCAAAAATTTTAACCAGTCATCGTTCTCACAACACTGAGGACCAGTCATTCGAAATGACTTCTCCATGCATTTTATGCATTGGTAAAAGCACTATGATGAAAAGTGTGATATGTTTTCAGGTATCTCCTATACTAATAGAGCCACATGCTCACCGGTTTGCCACATGATGTAGGCCTATGGACTGAACAAGAAACCACCAAAAATTTTAACCAGTCATCGTTCTCACAACACTGAGGACCAGTCATTCGAAATGACTTCTCCATGCATTTTATGCATTGGTAAAAGCACTATGATGAAAAGTGTGATATGTTTTCAGGTATCTCCTATAATAATAGAGCCACATGCTCACCGGTTTGCCACATGATGTAGGCCTGTGGACTGAACAAGAAACCACCAAAAATTTTAACCAGTCATCGTTCTCACAACACTGAGGACCAGTCATTCGAAATGACTTCTCCATGCATTTTATGCATTGGTAAAAGCACTATGATGAAAAGTGTGATATGTTTTCAGGTATCTCCTATACTAATAGAGCCACATGCTCACCGGTTTGCCACATGATGTAGGCCTATGGACTGAACAAGAAACCACCAAAAATTTTAACCAGTCATCATTGTCACAACATTGAGGACCAGTCATTCGAAATGACTTCTCCATGCATTTTATGCATTGGTAAAAGCACTATGATGAAAAGTGTGATATGTTTTCAGGTATCTCCTATACTAATAGAGCCACATGCTCACCGGTTTGCCACATGATGTAGGCCTATGGACTGAACAAGAAACCACCAAAAATTTTAACCAGTCATCGTTCTCACAACACTGAGGACCAATCATTCGAAATGACTTCTCCATGCATTTTATGCATTGGTAAAAGCACTATGATGAAAAGTGTGATATGTTTTCAGGTATCTCCTATACTAATAGAGCCACATGCTCACCGGTTTGCCACATGATGTAGGCATATGGACTGAACAAGAAACCACCAAAAATTTTAACCAGTCATCGTTCTCACAACACTGAGGACCAGTCATTCGAAATGACTTCTCCATGCATTTTATGCATTGGTAAAAGCACTATGATGAAAAGTGTGATATGTTTTCAGGTATCTCCTATACTAATAGAGCCACATGCTCACTGGTTTGCCACATGATGTAGGCCTATGGACTGAACAAGAAACCACCAAAAATTTTAACCAGTCATCGTTCTCACAACACTGAGGACCAGTCATTCGAAATGACTTCTCCATGCATTTTATGCATTGGTAAAAGCACTATGATGAAAAGTGTGATATGTTTTCAGGTATCTCCTATACTAATAGAGCCACATGCTCACCGGTTTGCCACATGATGTAGGCCTATGGACTGAACAAGAAACCACCAAAAATTTTAACCAGTCATCGTTCTCACAACACTGAGGACCAGTCATTCGAAATGACTTCTCCATGCATTTTATGCATTGGTAAAAGCACTATGATGAAAAGTGTGATATGTTTTCAGGTATCTCCTATAATAATAGAGCCACATGCTCACCGGTTTGCCACATGATGTAGGCCTATGGACTGAACAAGAAACCACCAAAAATTTTAACCAGTCATCGTTCTCACAACACTGAGGACCAGTCATTCGAAATGACTTCTCCATGCATTTTATACATTGGTAAAAGCACTATGATGAAAAGTGTGATATGTTTTCAGGTATCTCCTATACTAATAGAGCCACATGCTCACCGGTTTGCCACATGATGTAGGCCTATGGACTGAACAAGAAACCACCAAAAATTTTAACCAGTCATCGTTCTCACAACACTGAGGACCAGTCATTCGAAATGACTTCTCCATGCATTTTATGCATTGGTAAAAGCACTATGATGAAAAGTGTGATATGTTTTCAGGTATCTCCTATACTAATAGAGCCACATGCTCACCGGTTTGCCACATGATGTAGGCCTATGGACTGAACTAGAAACCACCAAAAATTTTAACCAGTCATCGTTCTCACAACACTGAGGACCAGTCTTTCGAAATGACTTCTCCATGCATTTTATGCATTGGTAAAAGCACTATGATGAAAAATGTGATATGTTTTCAGGTATCTCCTATACTAATAGAGCCACATGCTCACTGGTTTGCCACATGATGTAGGCCTATGGACTGAACAAGAAACCACCAAAAATTTTAACCAGTCATCGTTCTCACAACACTGAGGACCAGTCATTCGAAATGACTTCTCCATGCATTTTATGCATTGGTAAAAGCACTATGATGAAAAGTGTGATATGTTTTCAGGTATCTCCTAAACTAATAGAGCCACATGCTCACCGGTTTGCCACATGATGTAGGCCTATGGACTGAACAAGAAACGACCAAAAATTTTAACCAGTCATCGTTCTCACAACACTGAGGACCAGTCATTCGAAATGACTTCTCCATGCATTTTATGCATTGGTAAAAGCACTATGATGAAAAGTGTGATATGTTTTCAGGTATCTCCTATACTAATAGAGCCACATGCTCACCGGTTTGCCACATGATGTAGGCCTATGGACTGAACAAGAAACCACCAAAAATTTTAACCAGTCATCGTTCTCACAACACTGAGGACCAGTCATTCGAAATGACTTCTCCATGCATTTTATGCATTGGTAAAAGCACTATGATGAAAAGTGTGATATGTTTTCAGGTATCTCCTATACTAATAGAGCCACATGCTCACCGGTTTGCCACATGATGTAGGCCTATGGACTGAACAAGAAACCACCAAAAATTTTAACCAGTCATCGTTCTCACAACACTGAGGACCAGTCATTCGAAATGACTTCTCCATGCATTTTATGCATTGGTAAAAGCACTATGATGAAAAGTGTGATATGTTTTCAGGTATCTCCTATACTAATAGAGCCATATGCTCACTGGTTTGCCACATGATGTAGGCCTATGGACTGAACAAGAAACCACCAAAAATTTTAACCAGTCATCGTTCTCACAACACTGAGGACCAGTCATTCGAAATGACTTCTCCATGCATTTTATGCATTGGTAAAAGCACTATGATGAAAAGTGTGATATGTTTTCAGGTATCTCCTATACTAATAGAGCCACATGCTCACTGGTTTGCCACATGATGTAGGCCTATGGACTGAACAAGAAACCACCAAAAATTTTAACCAGTCATCGTTCTCACAACACTGAGGACCAGTCATTCGAAATGACTTCTCCATGCATTTTATGCATTGGTAAAAGCACTATGATGAAAAGTGTGATATGTTTTCAGGTATCTCCTATACTAATAGAGCCACATGCTCACCGGTTTGCCACATGATGTAGGCCTATGGACTGAACAAGAAACCACCAAACATTTTAACCAGTCATCATTCTCACAACACTGAGGACCAGTCATTCGAAATGACTTCTCCATGCATTTTATGCATTGGTAAAAGCACTATGATGAAAAGTGTGATATGTTTTCAGGTATCTCCTATACTAATAGAGCCACATGCTCACCGGTTTGCCACATGATGTAGGCATATGGACTGAACAAGAAACGACCAAAAATTTTAACCAGTCATCGTTCTCACAACACTGAGGACCAGTCATTCGAAATGACTTCTCCATGCATTTTATGCATTGGTAAAAGCACTATGATGAAAAGTGTGATATGTTTTCAGGTATCTCCTATACTAATAGAGCCACATGCTCACCGGTTTGCCACATGATGTAGGCATATGGACTGAACAAGAAACCACCAAAAATTTTAACCAGTCATCGTTCTTACAACACTGAGGACCAGTCATTCGAAATGACTTCTCCATGCATTTTATGCATTGGTAAAAGCACTATGATGAAAAGTGTGATATGTTTTCAGGTATCTCCTATACTAATAGAGCCACATGCTCACTGGTTTGCCACATGATGTAGGCCTATGGACTGAACAAGAAACCACCAAAAATTTTAACCAGTCATCGTTCTCACAACACTGAGGACCAGTCATTCGAAATGACTTCTCCATGCATTTTATGCATTGGTAAAAGCACTATGATGAAAAGTGTGATATGTTTTCAGGTATCTCCTATACTAATAGAGCCACATGCTCACCGGTTTGCCACATGATGTAGGCCTATGGACTGAACAAGAAACCACCAAAAATTTTAACCAGTCATCGTTCTCACAACACTGAGGACCAGTCATTCAAAATGACTTCTCCATGCATTTTATGCATTGGTAAAAGCACTATGATGAAAAGTGTGATATGTTTTCAGGTATCTCCTATACTAATAGAGCCACATGCTCACCGGTTTGCCACATGATGTAGGCCCATGGACTGAACAAGAAACCACCAAAAATTTTAACCAGTCATCGTTCTCACAACACTGAGGACCAGTCATTCGAAATGACTTCTCCATGCATTTTATGCATTGGTAAAAGCACTATGATGAAAAGTGTGATATGTTTTCAGGTATCTCCTATACTAATAGAGCCACATGCTCACCGGTTTGCCACATGATGTAGGCCTATGGACTGAACAAGAAACCACCAAAAATTTTAACCAGTCATTGTTCTCACAACACTGAGGACCAATCATTCGAAATGACTTCTCCATGCATTTTATGCATTGGTAAAAGCACTATGATGAAAAGTGTGATATGTTTTCAGGTATCTCCTATACTAATAGAGCCACATGCTCACTGGTTTGCCACATGATGTAGGCCTATGGACTGAACAAGAAACCACCAAAAATTTTAACCAGTCATCGTTCTCACAACACTGAGGACCAGTCATTCGAAATGACTTCTCCATGCATTTTATGCATTGGTAAAAGCACTATGATGAAAAGTGTGATATGTTTTCAGGTATCTCCTATACTAATAGAGCCACATGCTCACCGGTTTGCCACATGATGTAGGCCTATGGACTGAACAAGAAACCACCAAAAATTTTAACCAGTCATCGTTCTCACAACACTGAGGACCAGTCATTCGAAATGACTTCTCCATGCATTTTATGCATTGGTAAAAGCACTATGATGAAAAGTGTGATATGTTTTCAGGTATCTCCTAAACTAATAGAGCCACATGCTCACCGGTTTGCCACATGATGTAGGCCTATGGACTGAACAAGAAACGACCAAAAATTTTAACCAGTCATCGTTCTCACAACACTGAGGACCAGTCATTCGAAATGACTTCTCCATGCATTTTATGCATTGGTAAAAGCACTATGATGAAAAGTGTGATATGTTTTCAGGTATCTCCTATACTAATAGAGCCACATGCTCACCGGTTTGCCACATGATGTAGGCCTATGGACTGAACAAGAAACCACCAAAAATTTTAACCAGTCATCATTCTCACAACACTGAGGACCAGTCATTCGAAATGACTTCTCCATGCATTTTATGCATTGGTAAAAGCACTATGATGAAAAGTGTGATATGTTTTCAGGTATCTCCTATACTAATAGAGCCACATGCTCACCGGTTTGCCACATGATGTAGGCCCATGGACTGAACAAGAAACCACCAAAAATTTTAACCAGTCATCGTTCTCACAACACTGAGGACCAGTCATTCGAATTGACTTCTCCATGCATTTTATGCATTGGTAAAAGCACTATGATGAAAAGTGTGATATGTTTTCAGGTATCTCCTATACTAATAGAGTCACATGCTCACCGGTTTGCCACATGATGTAGGCCCATGGACTGAACAAGAAACCACCAAAAATTTTAACCAGTCATCGTTCTCACAACACTGAGGACCAGTCATTCGAAATGACTTCTCCATGCATTTTCTGCATTGGTAAAAGCACTATGATGAAAAGTGTGATATGTTTTCAGGTATCTCCTATACTAATAGAGCCACATGCTCACCGGTTTGCCACATGATGTAGGCCTATGGACTGAACAAGAAACCACCAAAAATTTTAACCAGTCATCGTTCTCACAACACTGAGGACCAGTCATTCGAAATTACTTCTCCATGCATTTTATGCATTGGTAAAAGCACTATGATGAAAAGTGTGATATGTTTTCAGGTATCTCCTATACTAATAGAGCCACATGCTCACCGGTTTGCCACATGATGTAGGCCTATGGACTGAACAAGAAACCACCAAAAATTTTAACCAGTCATCGTTCTCACAACACTGAGGACCAGTCATTCGAAATGACTTCTCCATGCATTTTATGCATTGGTAAAAGCACTATGATGAAAAGTGTGATATGTTTTCAGGTATCTCCTATACTAATAGAGCCACATGCTCACCGGTTTGCCACATGATGTAGGCCTATGGACTGAACAAGAAACCACCAAAAATTTTAACCAGTCATCGTTCTCACAACACTGAGGACCAGTCATTCGAAATGACTTCTCCATGCATTTTATGCATTGGTAAAAGCACTATGATGAAAAGTGTGATATGTTTTCAGGTATCTCCTATACTAATAGAGCCACATGCTCACCGGTTTGCCACATGATGTAGGCCTATGGACTGAACAAGAAACCACCAAAAATTTTAACCAGTCATCGTTCTCACAACACTGAGGACCAGTCATTCGAAATGACTTCTCCATGCATTTTATGCATTGGTAAAAGCACTATGATGAAAAGTGTGATATGTTTTCAGGTATCTCCTATACTAATAGAGCCACATGCTCACCGGTTTGCCACATGATGTAGGCCTATGGACTGAACAAGAAACCACCAAAAATTTTAACCAGTCATCGTTCTCACAACACTGAGGACCAGTCATTCGAAATGACTTCTCCATGCATTTTATGCATTGGTAAAAGCACTATGATGAAAAGTGTGATATGTTTTCAGGTATCTCCTATACTAATAGAGCCACATGCTCACCGGTTTGCCACATGATGTAGGCCTATGGACTGAACAAGAAACCACCAAAAATTTTAACCAGTCATCGTTCTCACAACACTGAGGACCAGTCATTCGAAATGACTTCTCCATGCATTTTATGCATTGGTAAAAGCACTATGATGAAAAGTGTGATATGTTTTCAGGTATCTCCTATACTAATAGAGCCACATGCTCACCGGTTTGCCACATGATGTAGGCCTATGGACTGAACAAGAAACCACCAAAAATTTTAACCAGTCATCGTTCTCACAACACTGAGGACCAGTCATTCGAAATGACTTCTCCATGCATTTTATGCATTGGTAAAAGCACTATGATGAAAAGTGTGATATGTTTTCAGGTATCTCCTATACTAATAGAGCCACATGCTCACCGGTTTGCCACATGATGTAGGCCTATGGACTGAACAAGAAACCACCAAAAATTTTAACCAGTCATCGTTCTCACAACACTGAGGACCAGTCATTCGAAATGACTTCTCCATGCATTTTATGCATTGGTAAAAGCACTATGATGAAAAGTGTGATATGTTTTCAGGTATCTCCTATACTAATAGAGCCACATGCTCACCGGTTTGCCACATGATGTAGGCCTATGGACTGAACAAGAAACCACCAAAAATTTTAACCAGTCATCGTTCTCACAACACTGAGGACCAGTCATTCGAAATGACTTCTCCATGCATTTTCTGCATTGGTAAAAGCACTATGATGAAAAGTGTGATATGTTTTCAGGTATCTCCTATACTAATAGAGCCACATGCTCACCGGTTTGCCACATGATGTAGGCCTATGGACTGAACAAGAAACCACCAAAAATTTTAACCAGTCATCGTTCTCACAACACTGAGGACCAGTCATTCGAAATGACTTCTCCATGCATTTTATGCATTGGTAAAAGCACTATGATGAAAAGTGTGATATGTTTTCAGGTATCTCCTATACTAATAGAGCCACATGCTCACCGGTTTGCCACATGATGTAGGCCTGTGGACTGAACAAGAAACCACCAAAAATTTTAACCAGTCATCGTTCTCACAACACTGAGGACCAGTCATTCGAAATGACTTCTCCATGCATTTTATACATTGGTAAAGGCACTATGATGAAAAGTGTGATATGTTTTCAGGTATCTCCTATACTAATAGAGCCACATGCTCACCGGTTTGCCACATGATGTAGGCCTATGGACTGAACAAGAAACCACCAAAAATTTTAACCAGTCATCGTTCTCACAACACTGAGGACCAGTCATTCGAAATGACTTCTCCATGCATTTTATGCATTGGTAAAAGCACTATGATGAAAAGTGTGATATGTTTTCAGGTATCTCCTATACTAATAGAGCCACATGCTCACCGGTTTGCCACATGATGTAGGCCTATGGACTGAACAAGAAACCACCAAAAATTTTAACCAGTCATCGTTCTCACAACACTGAGGACCAGTCATTCGAAATGACTTCTCCATGCATTTTATGCATTGGTAAAAGCACTATGATGAAAAGTGTGATATGTTTTCAGGTATCTCCTATACTAATAGAGCCACATGCTCACCGGTTTGCCACATGATGTAGGCCTATGGACTGAACAAGAAACCACCAAAAATTTTAACCAGTCATCGTTCTCACAACACTGAGGACCAGTCATTCGAAATGACTTCTCCATGCATTTTATGCATTGGTAAAAGCACTATGATGAAAAGTGTGATATGTTTTCAGGTATCTCCTATACTAATAGAGCCACATGCTCACCGGTTTGCCACATGATGTATGCCTATGGACTGAACAAGAAACCACCAAAAATTTTAACCAGTCATCGTTCTCACAACACTGAGGACCAGTCATTCGAAATGACTTCTCCATGCATTTTATGCATTGGTAAAAGCACTGTGATGAAAAGTGTGATATGTTTTCAGGTATCTCCTATACTAATAGAGCCACATGCTCACCGGTTTGCCACATGATGTAGGCCTATGGACTGAACAAGAAACCACCAAAAATTTTAACCAGTCATCGTTCTCACAACACTGAGGACCAGTCATTCAAAATGACTTCTCCATGCATTTTATGCATTGGTAAAAGCACTATGATGAAAAGTGTGATATGTTTTCAGGTATCTCCTATACTAATAGAGCCACATGCTCACCGGTTTGCCACATGATGTAGGCCTATGGACTGAACAAGAAACCACCAAAAATTTTAACCAGTCATCGTTCTCACAACACTGAGGACCAGTCATTCGAAATTACTTCTCCATGCATTTTATGCATTGGTAAAAGCACTATGATGAAAAGTGTGATATGTTTTCAGGTATCTCCTATACTAATAGAGCCACATGCTCACCGGTTTGCCACATGATGTAGGCCTATGGACTGAACAAGAAACCACGAAAAATTTTAACCAGTCATCGTTCTCACAACACTGAGGACCAGTCATTCGAAATGACTTCTCCATGCATTTTATGCATTGGTAAAAGCACTATGATGAAAAGTGTGATATGTTTTCAGGTATCTCCTATACTAATAGAGCCACATGCTCACCGGTTTGCCACATGATGTAGGCCTATGGACTGAACAAGAAACCACCAAAAATTTTAACCAGTCATCGTTCTCACAACACTGAGGACCAGTCATTCGAAATGACTTCTCCATGCATTTTATGCATTGGTAAAAGCACTATGATGAAAAGTGTGATATGTTTTCAGGTATCTCCTATACTAATAGAGCCACATGCTCACCGGTTTGCCACATGATGTAGGCCTATGGACTGAACAAGAAACCACCAAAAATTTTAACCAGTCATCGTTCTCACAACACTGAGGACCAGTCATTCGAAATGACTTCTCCATGCATTTTATGCATTGGTAAAAGCACTATGATGAAAAGTGTGATATGTTTTCAGGTATCTCCTATACTAATAGAGCCACATGCTCACCGGTTTGCCACATGATGTAGGCCTATGGACTGAACAAGAAACCACCAAAAATTTTAACCAGTCATCGTTCTCACAACACTGAGGACCAGTCATTCGAAATGACTTCTCCATGCATTTTATGCATTGGTAAAATCACTATGATGAAAAGTGTGATATGTTTTCAGGTATCTCCTATACTAATAGAGCCACATGCTCACCGGTTTGCCACATGATGTAGGCCTATGGACTGAACAAGAAACCACCAAAAATTTTAACCAGTCATCGTTCTCACAACACTGAGGACCAGTCATTCGAAATGACTTCTCCATGCATTTTATGCATTGGTAAAAGCACTATGATGAAAAGTGTGATATGTTTTCAGGTATCTCCTATACTAATAGAGCCACATGCTCACCGGTTTGCCACATGATGTAGGCCTATGGACTGAACAAGAAACCACCAAAAATTTTAACCAGTCATCGTTCTCACAACACTGAGGACCAGTCATTCGAAATGACTTCTCCATGCATTTTATGCATTGGTAAAAGCACTATGATGAAAAGTGTGATATGTTTTCAGGTATCTCCTATACTAATAGAGCCACATGCTCACCGGTTTGCCACATGATGTAGGCCTATGGACTGAACAAGAAACCACCAAAAATTTTAACCAGTCATCGTTCTCACAACACTGAGGACCAGTCATTCGAAATGACTTCTCCATGCATTTTATGCATTGGTAAAAGCACTATGATGAAAAGTGTGATATGTTTTCAGGTATCTCCTATACTAATAGAGCCACATGCTCACCGGTTTGCCACATGATGTAGGCCTATGGACTGAACAAGAAACCACCAAAAATTTTAACCAGTCATCGTTCTCACAACACTGAGGACCAGTCATTCGAAATGACTTCTCCATGCATTTTATGCATTGGTAAAAGCACTATGATGAAAAGTGTGATATGTTTTCAGGTATCTCCTATACTAATAGAGCCACATTCTCACCGGTTTGCCACATGATGTAGGCCTATGGACTGAACAAGAAACCACCAAAAATTTTAACCAGTCATCGTTCTCACAACACTGAGGACCAGTCATTCGAAATGACTTCTCCATGCATTTTATGCATTGGTAAAAGCACTATGATGAAAAGTGTGATATGTTTTCAGGTATCTACTATACTAATAGAGCCACATGCTCACCGGTTTGCCACATGATGTAGGCCTATGGACTGAACAAGAAACCACCAAAAATTTTAACCAGTCATCGTTCTCACAACACTGAGGACCAGTCATTCGAAATGACTTCTCCATGCATTTTATGCATTGGTAAAAGCACTATGATGAAAAGTGTGATATGTTTTCAGGTATCTCCTATACTAATAGAGCCACATGCTCACCGGTTTGCCACATGATGTAGGCCTATGGACTGAACAAGAAACCACCAAAAATTTTAACCAGTCATCGTTCTCACAACACTGAGGACCAGTCATTCGAAATGACTTCTCCATGCATTTTCTGCATTGGTAAAAGCACTATGATGAAAAGTGTGATATGTTTTCAGGTATCTCCTATACTAATAGAGCCACATGCTCACCGGTTTGCCACATGATGTAGGCCCATGGACTGAACAAGAAACCACCAAAAATTTTAACCAGTCATCGTTCTCACAACACTGAGGACCAGTCATTCGAAATGACTTCTCCATGCATTTTATGCATTGGTAAAAGCACTATGATGAAAAGTGTGATATGTTTTCAGGTATCTCCTATACTAATAGAGCCACATGCTCACCGGTTTGCCACATGATGTAGGCCTATGGACTGAACAAGAAACCACCAAAAATTTTAACCAGTCATCGTTCTCACAACACTGAGGACCTGTCATTCGAAATGACTTCTCCATGCATTTTATGCATTGGTAAAAGCACTATGATGAAAAGTGTGATATGTTTTCAGGTATCTCCTATACTAATAGAGCCACATGCTCACCGGTTTGCCACATGATGTAGGCCTATGGACTGAACAAGAAACCACCAAAAATTTTAACCAGTCATCGTTCTCACAACACTGAGGACCAGTCATTCGAAATGACTTCTCCATGCATTTTCTGCATTGGTAAAAGCACTATGATGAAAAGTGTGATATGTTTTCAGGTATCTCCTATACTAATAGAGCCACATGCTCACCGGTTTGCCACATGATGTAGGCCTATGGACTGAACAAGAAACCACCAAAAATTTTAACCAGTCATCGTTCTCACAACACTGAGGACCAGTCATTCGAAATGACTTCTCCATGCATTTTATGCATTGGTAAAAAGCACTATGATGAAAAGTGTGATATGTTTTCAGGTATCTCCTATACTAATAGAGCCACATGCTCACCGGTGTGCCACATGATGTAGGCCTATGGACTGAACAAGAAACCACCAAAAATTTTAACCAGTCATCGTTCTCACAACACTGAGGACCAGTCATTCGAAATGACTTCTCCATGCATTTTATGCATTGGTAAAAGCACTATGATGAAAAGTGTGATATGTTTTCAGGTATCTCCTATACTAATAGAGCCACATGCTCACCGGTTTGCCACATGATGTAGGCCCTATGGACTGAACAAGAAACCACCAAAAATTTTAACCAGTCATCGTTCTCACAACACTGAGGACCAGTCATTCGAAATGACTTCTCCATGCATTTTATGCATTGGTAAAAGCACTATGATGAAAAGTGTGATATGTTTTCAGGTATCTCCTATACTAATAGAGCCACATGCTCACCGGTTTGCCACATGATGTAGGCCTATGGACTGAACAAGAAACCACCAAAAATTTTAACCAGTCATCGTTCTCACAACACTGAGGACCAGTCATTCGAAATGACTTCTCCATGCATTTTATGCATTGGTAAAAGCACTATGATGAAAAGTGTGATATGTTTTCAGGTATCTCCTATACTAATAGAGCCACATGCTCACCGGTTTGCCACATGATGTAGGCCTATGGACTGAACAAGAAACCACCAAAAATTTTAACCAGTCATCGTTCTCACAACACTGAGGACCAGTCATTCGAAATGACTTCTCCATGCATTTTATGCATTGGTAAAAGCACTATGATGAAAAGTGTGATATGTTTTCAGGTATCTCCTATACTAATAGAGCCACATGCTCACCGGTTTGCCACATGATGTAGGCCTATGGACTGAACAAGAAACCACCAAAAATTTTAACCAGTCATCGTTCTCACAACACTGAGGACCAGTCATTCGAAATGACTTCTCCATGCATTTTATGCATTGGTAAAAGCACTATGATGAAAAGTGTGATATGTTTTCAGGTATCTCCTATACTAATAGAGCCACATGCTCACCGGTTTGCCACATGATGTAGGCCCATGGACTGAACAAGAAACCACCAAAATTTAACCAGTCATCGTTCTCACAACACTGAGGACCAGTCATTCGAAATGACTTCTCCAATGCATTTTATGCATTGGTAAAAGCACTATGATGAAAAGTGTGATATGTTTTCAGGTATCTCCTATACTAATAGAGCCCACATGCTCACCGGTTTGCCACATGATGTAGGCCTATGGACTGAACAAGAAACCCCAAAAATTTTAACCAGTCATCGTTCTCACAACACTGAGGACCAGTCATTCGAAATGACTTCTCCATGCATTTTATGCATTGGTAAAAGCACTATGATGAAAAGTGTGATATGTTTTCAGGTATCTCCTATACTAATAGAGCCACATGCTCAACCGGTTTGCCACATGATGTAGGCCTATGGACTGAACAAGAAACCACCAAAAATTTTAAACAGTCATCGTTCTCACAACACTGAGGACCAGTCATTCGAAATGACTTCTCCATGCATTTTATGCATTGGTAAAAGCACTATGATGAAAAGTGTGATATGTTTTCAGGTATCTCCTATACTAATAGAGCCACATGCTCACCGGTTTGCCACATGATGTAGGCCTATGGACTGAACAAGAAACCACCAAAAATTTTAACCAGTCATCGTACTCACAACACTGAGGACCAGTCATTTCAGCAAATCTTTATATTGAAATGTATTTCTGGTGCTTGGGTGTGTACCAATGAGGTCTTCAGGCTAGCGCTGCACAACATATAGCTGATTCCTGGTCCGGATGAGAGGTGTGTGTGCTTGCTTTGGTTGACTTTTTTGTTTTTGTGCCTTGAGTTGCTAACTTTTTTTATGAGCCACCTTCACTAACATTTTTAAGCTTTCAGCTTATCTACAGTATTATGTAGGGTTGCAGATCAATATACTATTGATACTTGTCTACACCGACTGCGTGGGCCAACTAAAAATCCAAACCTACCTGATCTTGCTGTCTTTTCTTACAGACATACGATTGGTCTGATAGCATGACGTAGGGTACAGGTGGCAGGCACACTATATCAGATCCCACATGTTCATGCAATGGTTTTCCTTCATCATTTATAAGAGTGTGCACATTGTAGATTCAAACGAAAGGCAGAAAAATCACATGGAAACGAGGAGTAATCTTACAGCATTCCCCACCCCATTGTCATTATCACAAGCCGTTTATTCGGTGTCGCCTGGAATGGCTTCCAACAGTCTTGAGGCTGTGTGCACACATTGCGGATTTGACTGCAGTTCCGCAGCGTTTTTTGCCGCACTGAATTGCATCAAATCCGCAGTGTAGTGCACAACCAATGTAAGTCTATGGGAGCCGCAGACTTGTTGTGCACATGCTGCAGAAAAAGCCGCACCGAAGCGCAGCTTTTTTTTTTCCGCAGCATGTCACTTCTTTTGTGCCGAACTGCAGCGTTTCTGCACCCATAGACTTGCATTGAGTCGGGCACATCCGCAGCAAAACCGCAGATGTAAAAAAAGATCTGCAGTTTTGCTGCAGATGTGGGTCCAAGAAACGCTGCAGTTCGGGAGGAGGGAAGTGTGTGGGTGGAGACGTGTGTGTGGGCGGGGTCTGCAGGCTGTCCGGGTGTGTGCGGGACTGTTTGGGTGTTTGCGGGGCTGTCCGGGGGGGAGGTCTTTGGGGGGGGTGTGTGTGTGTGTGTGTGTGCGGCATCATCCGAGTCCCATCGGGCTATGCCTGCTACAGTGACAGTGAGTGACACATTAGCCAATGATGGGACAGTAGTAGTCCCATCATCCGAATGAATGTGGAAAAAACAAAACAAAAAACATACATATGTACAGAACATGCAACACGCAACACACAACATAGAGTACATACTCACCGTCGCCTTGATCCCCGAAGCCACTGTCACCTGTAAAAAAAAAATAATAATAAATAAAATAATAAACAAACTCTATACTCCCTGATCCGCAGATATCCAGTTAAAACGAGTGTCCCACGATAAATAATAATAATAATAATAATAATCTTTATTTTTATATAGCGCCAACATATTCCGCAGCGCTTTACAGTTTGCACACATTATCATCACTGTCCCCGTTGGGCTCACAATCTAGAATTCCTATCAGTATGTCTTTATGGGCAGCACGGTGGCGCAGCAGCCTTGCAGCGCTGGGGTCCTGGGTTCTAATCCCACCCAGGACAACATCTGCAATGAGTTTGTATGTTCTCTCCGTGTTTGCGTGGGTTTCCTCCGGGCACTCCGGTTTCCTCCCACATTCCAAAGACATACTGATAGGGACTCTAGATTGTGAGCCTCATCGGGAATAGCGATGATAATGTGTGCAAAACTGTAAAGCGCTGCGGAATATGTTAGCGCTATATATAAAAAAAAAAAATAAAGAAAGAAGAAAAGAAGAAGAATGACTTCTCCATGCATTTTATGCATTGGTAAAAGCACTATGATGAAAAGTGTGATATGTTTTCAGGTATCTCCTATACTAATAGAGCCACATGCTCACCGGTTTGCCACATGATGTAGGCCTATGGACTGAACAAGAAACCACCAAAAATTTTAACCAGTCATCGTTCTCACAACACTGAGGACCAGTCATTCGAAATGACTTCTCCATGCATTTTATGCATTGGTAAAAGCACTATGATGAAAAGTGTGATATGTTTTCAGGTATCTCCTATACTAATAGAGCCACATGCTCACCGGTTTGCCACATGATGTAGGCCTATGGACTGAACAAGAAACCACCAAAAATTTTAACCAGTCATCGTTCTCACAACACTGAGGACCAGTCATTCGAAATGACTTCTCCATGCATTTTATGCATTGGTAAAAGCACTATGATGAAAAGTGTGATATGTTTTCAGGTATCTCCTATACTAATAGAGCCACATGCTCACCGGTTTGCCACATGATGTAGGCCTATGGACTGAACAAGAAACCACCAAAAATTTTAACCAGTCATCGTTCTCACAACACTGAGGACCAGTCATTCGAAATGACTTCTCCATGCATTTTATGCATTAGTAAAAGCACTATGATGAAAAGTGTGATATGTTTTCAGGTATCTCCTATACTAATAGAGCCACATGCTCACCGGTTTGCCACATGATGTAGGCCTATGGACTGAACAAGAAACCACCAAAAATTTTAACCAGTCATCGTTCTCACAACACTGAGGACCAGTCATTCAAAATGACTTCTCCATGCATTTTATGCATTGGTAAAAGCACTATGATGAAAAGTGTGATATGTTTTCAGGTATCTCCTATACTAATAGAGCCACATGCTCACCGGTTTGCCACATGATGTAGGCCTATGGACTGAACAAGAAACCACCAAAAATTTTAACCAGTCATCGTTCTCACAACACTGAGGACCAGTCATTCGAAATGACTTCTCCATGCATTTTATGCATTGGTAAAAGCACTATGATGAAAAGTGTGATATGTTTTCAGGTATCTCCTATACTAATAGAGCCACATGCTCACCGGTTTGCCACATGATGTAGGCCTATGGACTGAACAAGAAACCACCAAAAATTTTAACCAGTCATCGTTCTCACAACACTGAGGACCAGTCATTCGAAATTACTTCTCCATGCATTTTATGCATTGGTAAAAGCACTATGATGAAAAGTGTGATATGTTTTCAGGTATCTCCTATACTAATAGAGCCACATGCTCACCGGTTTGCCACATGATGTAGGCCTATGGACTGAACAAGAAACCACCAAAAATTTTAACCAGTCATCGTTCTCACAACACTGAGGACCAGTCATTCGAAATGACTTCTCCATGCATTTTATGCATTGGTAAAAGCACTATGATGAAAAGTGTGATATGTTTTCAGGTATCTCCTATACTAATAGAGCCACATGCTCACCGGTTTGCCACATGATGTAGGCCTATGGACTGAACAAGAAACCACCAAAAATTTTAACCAGTCATCGTTCTCACAACACTGAGGACCAGTCATTCGAAATGACTTCTCCATGCATTTTATGCATTGGTAAAAGCACTATGATGAAAAGTGTGATATGTTTTCAGGTATCTCCTATACTAATAGAGCCACATGCTCACCGGTTTGCCACATGATGTAGGCCTATGGACTGAACAAGAAACCACCAAAAATTTTAACCAGTCATCGTTCTCACAACACTGAGGACCAGTCATTCGAAATGACTTCTCCATGCATTTTATGCATTGGTAAAAGCACTATGATGAAAAGTGTGATATGTTTTCAGGTATCTCCTATACTAATAGAGCCACATGCTCACCGGTTTGCCACATGATGTAGGCCTATGGACTGAACAAGAAACCACCAAAAATTTTAACCAGTCATCGTTCTCACAACACTGAGGACCAGTCATTCGAAATGACTTCTCCATGCATTTTATGCATTGGTAAAAGCACTATGATGAAAAGTGTGATATGTTTTCAGGTATCTCCTATACTAATAGAGCCACATGCTCACCGGTTTGCCACATGATGTAGGCCTATGGACTGAACAAGAAACCACCAAAAATTTTAACCAGTCATCGTTCTCACAACACTGAGGACCAGTCATTCGAAATGACTTCTCCATGCATTTTATGCATTGGTAAAAGCACTATGATGAAAAGTGTGATATGTTTTCAGGTATCTCCTATACTAATAGAGCCACATGCTCACCGGTTTGCCACATGATGTAGGCCTATGGACTGAACAAGAAACCACCAAAAATTTTAACCAGTCATCGTTCTCACAACACTGAGGACCAGTCATTCGAAATGACTTCTCCATGCATTTTATGCATTGGTAAAAGCACTATGATGAAAAGTGTGATATGTTTTCAGGTATCTCCTATACTAATAGAGCCACATGCTCACCGGTTTGCCACATGATGTAGGCCTATGGACTGAACAAGAAACCACCAAAAATTTTAACCAGTCATCGTTCTCACAACACTGAGGACCAGTCATTCGAAATGACTTCTCCATGCATTTTATGCATTGGTAAAAGCACTATGATGAAAAGTGTGATATGTTTTCAGGTATCTCCTATACTAATAGAGCCACATGCTCACCGGTTTGCCACATGATGTAGGCCTATGGACTGAACAAGAAACCACCAAAAATTTTAACCAGTCATCATTCTCACAACACTGAGGACCAGTCATTCGAAATGACTTCTCCATGCATTTTCTGCATTGGTAAAAGCACTATGATGAAAAGTGTGATATGTTTTCAGGTATCTCCTATACTAATAGAGCCACATGCTCACCGGTTTGCCACATGATGTAGGCCTATGGACTGAACAAGAAACCACCAAAAATTGTAACCAGTCATCGTTCTCACAACACTGAGGACCAGTCATTCGAAATGACTTCTCCATGCATTTTATGCATTGGTAAAAGCACTATGATGAAAAGTGTGATATGTTTTCAGGTATCTCCTATACTAATAGAGCCACATGCTCACCGGTTTGCCACATGATGTAGGCCTATGGACTGAACAAGAAACCACCAAAAATTTTAACCAGTCATCGTTCTCACAACACTGAGGACCAGTCATTCGAAATGACTTCTCCATGCATTTTATACATTGGTAAAGGCACTATGATGAAAAGTGTGATATGTTTTCAGGTATCTCCTATACTAATAGAGCCACATGCTCACCGGTTTGCCACATGATGTAGGCCTATGGACTGAACAAGAAACCACCAAAAATTTTAACCAGTCATCGTTCTCACAACACTGAGGACCAGTCATTCGAAATGACTTCTCCATGCATTTTATGCATTGGTAAAAGCACTATGATGAAAAGTGTGATATGTTTTCAGGTATCTCCTATACTAATAGAGCCACATGCTCACCGGTTTGCCACATGATGTAGGCCTATGGACTGAACAAGAAACCACCAAAAATTTTAACCAGTCATCGTTCTCACAACACTGAGGACCAGTCATTCGAAATGACTTCTCCATGCATTTTATGCATTGGTAAAAGCACTATGATGAAAAGTGTGATATGTTTTCAGGTATCTCCTATACTAATAGAGCCACATGCTCACCGGTTTGCCACATGATGTAGGCCTATGGACTGAACAAGAAACCACCAAAAATTTTAACCAGTCATCGTTCTCACAACACTGAGGACCAGTCATTCGAAATGACTTCTCCATGCATTTTATGCATTGGTAAAAGCACTATGATGAAAAGTGTGATATGTTTTCAGGTATCTCCTATACTAATAGAGCCACATGCTCACCGGTTTGCCACATGATGTATGCCTATGGACTGAACAAGAAACCACCAAAAATTTTAACCAGTCATCGTTCTCACAACACTGAGGACCAGTCATTCGAAATGACTTCTCCATGCATTTTATGCATTGGTAAAAGCACTGTGATGAAAAGTGTGATATGTTTTCAGGTATCTCCTATACTAATAGAGCCACATGCTCACCGGTTTGCCACATGATGTAGGCCTATGGACTGAACAAGAAACCACCAAAAATTTTAACCAGTCATCGTTCTCACAACACTGAGGACCAGTCATTCAAAATGACTTCTCCATGCATTTTATGCATTGGTAAAAGCACTATGATGAAAAGTGTGATATGTTTTCAGGTATCTCCTATACTAATAGAGCCACATGCTCACCGGTTTGCCACATGATGTAGGCCTATGGACTGAACAAGAAACCACCAAAAATTTTAACCAGTCATCGTTCTCACAACACTGAGGACCAGTCATTCGAAATGACTTCTCCATGCATTTTATGCATTGGTAAAAGCACTATGATGAAAAGTGTGATATGTTTTCAGGTATCTCCTATACTAATAGAGCCACATGCTCACCGGTTTGCCACATGATGTAGGCCTATGGACTGAACAAGAAACCACGAAAAATTTTAACCAGTCATCGTTCTCACAACACTGAGGACCAGTCATTCGAAATGACTTCTCCATGCATTTTATGCATTGGTAAAAGCACTATGATGAAAAGTGTGATATGTTTTCAGGTATCTCCTATACTAATAGAGCCACATGCTCACCGGTTTGCCACATGATGTAGGCCTATGGACTGAACAAGAAACCACCAAAAATTTTAACCAGTCATCGTTCTCACAACACTGAGGACCAGTCATTCGAAATGACTTCTCCATGCATTTTATGCATTGGTAAAAGCACTATGATGAAAAGTGTGATATGTTTTCAGGTATCTCCTATACTAATAGAGCCACATGCTCACCGGTTTGCCACATGATGTAGGCCTATGGACTGAACAAGAAACCACCAAAAATTTTAACCAGTCATCGTTCTCACAACACTGAGGACCAGTCATTCGAAATGACTTCTCCATGCATTTTATGCATTGGTAAAAGCACTATGATGAAAAGTGTGATATGTTTTCAGGTATCTCCTATACTAATAGAGCCACATGCTCACCGGTTTGCCACATGATGTAGGCCTATGGACTGAACAAGAAACCACCAAAAATTTTAACCAGTCATCGTTCTCACAACACTGAGGACCAGTAATTCGAAATGACTTCTCCATGCATTTTATGCATTGGTAAAAGCACTATGATGAAAAGTGTGATATGTTTTCAGGTATCTCCTATACTAATAGAGCCACATGCTCACCGGTTTGCCACATGATGTAGGCCTATGGACTGAACAAGAATCCACCAAAAATTTTAACCAGTCATCGTTCTCACAACACTGAGGACCAGTCATTCGAAATGACTTCTCCATGCATTTTATGCATTGGTAAAAGCACTATGATGAAAAGTGTGATATGTTTTCAGGTATCTCCTATACTAATAGAGCCACATGCTCACCGGTTTGCCACATGATGTAGGCCTATGGACTGAACAAGAAACCACCAAAAATTTTAACCAGTCATCGTTCTCACAACACTGAGGACCAGTCATTCGAAATGACTTCTCCATGCATTTTATGCATTGGTAAATGCACTATGATGAAAAGTGTGATATGTTTTCAGGTATCTCCTATACTAATAGAGCCACATGCTCACCGGTTTGCCACATGATGTAGGCCTATGGACTGAACAAGAAACCACCAAAAATTTTAACCAGTCATCGTTCTCACAACACTGAGGACCAGTCATTCGAAATGACTTCACCATGCATTTTATGCATTGGTAAAAGCACTATGATGAAAAGTGTGATATGTTTTCAGGTATCTCCTATACTAATAGAGCCACATGCTCACCGGTTTGCCACATGATGTAGGCCTATGGACTGAACAAGAAACCACCAAAAATTTTAACCAGTCATCGTTCTCACAACACTGAGGACCAGTCATTCGAAATGACTTCTCCATGCATTTTATGCATTGGTAAAATCACTATGATGAAAAGTGTGATATGTTTTCAGGTATCTCCTATACTAATAGAGCCACATGCTCACCGGTTTGCCACATGATGTAGGCCTATGGACTGAACAAGAAACCACCAAAAATTTTAACCAGTCATCGTTCTCACAACACTGAGGACCAGTCATTCGAAATGACTTCTCCATGCATTTTATGCATTGGTAAAAGCACTATGATGAAAAGTGTGATATGTTTTCAGGTATCTCCTATACTAATAGAGCCACATGCTCACCGGTTTGCCACATGATGTAGGCCTATGGACTGAACAAGAAACCACCAAAAATTTTAACCAGTCATCGTTCTCACAACACTGAGGACCAGTCATTCGAAATGACTTCTCCATGCATTTTATGCATTGGTAAAAGCACTATGATGAAAAGTGTGATATGTTTTCAGGTATCTCCTATACTAATAGAGCCACATGCTCACCGGTTTGCCACATGATGTAGGCCTATGGACTGAACAAGAAACCACCAAAAATTTTAACCAGTCATCGTTCTCACAACACTGAGGACCAGTCATTCGAAATGACTTCTCCATGCATTTTATGCATTGGTAAAAGCACTATGATGAAAAGTGTGATATGTTTTCAGGTATCTCCTATACTAATAGAGCCACATGCTCACCGGTTTGCCACATGATGTAGGCCTATGGACTGAACAAGAAACCACCAAAAATTTTAACCAGTCATCGTTCTCACAACACTGAGGACCAGTCATTCGAAATGACTTCTCCATGCATTTTCTGCATTGGTAAAAGCACTATGATGAAAAGTGTGATATGTTTTCAGGTATCTCCTATACTAATAGAGCCACATGCTCACCGGTTTGCCACATGATGTAGGCCTATGGACTGAACAAGAAACCACCAAAAATTTTAACCAGTCATCGTTCTCACAACACTGAGGACCAGTCATTCGAAATGACTTCTCCATGCATTTTATGCATTGGTAAAAAGCACTATGATGAAAAGTGTGATATGTTTTCAGGTATCTCCTATACTAATAGAGCCACATGCTCACCGGTGTGCCACATGATGTAGGCCTATGGACTGAACAAGAAACCACCAAAAATTTTAACCAGTCATCGTTCTCACAACACTGAGGACCAGTCATTCGAAATGACTTCTCCATGCATTTTATGCATTGGTAAAAGCACTATGATGAAAAGTGTGATATGTTTTCAGGTATCTCCTATACTAATAGAGCCACATGCTCACCGGTTTGCCACATGATGTAGGCCCATGGACTGAACAAGAAACCACCAAAAATTTTAACCAGTCATCGTTCTCACAACACTGAGGACCAGTCATTCGAAATGACTTCTCCATGCATTTTATGCATTGGTAAAAGCACTATGATGAAAAGTGTGATATGTTTTCAGGTATCTCCTATACTAATAGAGCCACATGCTCACCGGTTTGCCACATGATGTAGGCCTATGGACTGAACAAGAAACCACCAAAAATTTTAACCAGTCATCGTTCTCACAACACTGAGGACCAGTCATTCGAAATGACTTCTCCATGCATTTTATGCATTGGTAAAAGCACTATGATGAAAAGTGTGATATGTTTTCAGGTATCTCCTATACTAATAGAGCCACATGCTCACCGGTTTGCCACATGATGTAGGCCTATGGACTGAACAAGAAACCACCAAAAATTTTAACCAGTCATCGTTCTCACAACACTGAGGACCAGTCATTCGAAATGACTTCTCCATGCATTTTATGCATTGGTAAAAGCACTATGATGAAAAGTGTGATATGTTTTCAGGTATCTCCTATACTAATAGAGCCACATGCTCACCGGTTTGCCACATGATGTAGGCCTATGGACTGAACAAGAAACCACCAAAAATTTTAACCAGTCATCGTTCTCACAACACTGAGGACCAGTCATTCGAAATGACTTCTCCATGCATTTTATGCATTGGTAAAAGCACTATGATGAAAAGTGTGATATGTTTTCAGGTATCTCCTATACTAATAGAGCCACATGCTCACCGGTTTGCCACATGATGTAGGCCCATGGACTGAACAAGAAACCACCAAAAATTTTAACCAGTCATCGTTCTCACAACACTGAGGACCAGTCATTCGAAATGACTTCTCCATGCATTTTATGCATTGGTAAAAGCACTATGATGAAAAGTGTGATATGTTTTCAGGTATCTCCTATACTAATAGAGCCACATGCTCACCGGTTTGCCACATGATGTAGGCCTATGGACTGAACAAGAAACCACCAAAAATTTTAACCAGTCATCGTTCTCACAACACTGAGGACCAGTCATTCGAAATGACTTCTCCATGCATTTTATGCATTGGTAAAAGCACTATGATGAAAAGTGTGATATGTTTTCAGGTATCTCCTATACTAATAGAGCCACATGCTCAACCGGTTTGCCACATGATGTAGGCCTATGGACTGAACAAGAAACCACCAAAAATTTTAAACAGTCATCGTTCTCACAACACTGAGGACCAGTCATTCGAAATGACTTCTCCATGCATTTTATGCATTGGTAAAAGCACTATGATGAAAAGTGTGATATGTTTTCAGGTATCTCCTATACTAATAGAGCCACATGCTCACCGGTTTGCCACATGATGTAGGCCTATGGACTGAACAAGAAACCACCAAAAATTTTAACCAGTCATCGTACTCACAACACTGAGGACCAGTCATTTCAGCAAATCTTTATATTGAAATGTATTTCTGGTGCTTGGGTGTGTACCAATGAGGTCTTCAGGCTAGCGCTGCACAACATATAGCTGATTCCTGGTCCGGATGAGAGGTGTGTGTGCTTGCTTTGGTTGACTTTTTTGTTTTTGTGCCTTGAGTTGCTAACTTTTTTTATGAGCCACCTTCACTAACATTTTTAAGCTTTCAGCTTATCTACAGTATTATGTAGGGTTGCAGATCAATATACTATTGATACTTGTCTACACCGACTGCGTGGGCCAACTAAAAATCCAAACCTACCTGATCTTGCTGTCTTTTCTTACAGACATACGATTGGTCTGATAGCATGACGTAGGGTACAGGTGGCAGGCACACTATATCAGATCCCACATGTTCATGCAATGGTTTTCCTTCATCATTTATAAGAGTGTGCACATTGTAGATTCAAACGAAAGGCAGAAAAATCACATGGAAACGAGGAGTAATCTTACAGCATTCCCCACCCCATTGTCATTATCACAAGCCGTTTATTCGGTGTCGCCTGGAATGGCTTCCAACAGTCTTGAGGCTGTGTGCACACATTGCGGATTTGACTGCAGTTCCGCAGCGTTTTTTGCCGCACTGAATTGCATCAAATCCGCAGTGTAGTGCACAACCAATGTAAGTCTATGGGAGCCGCAGACTTGTTGTGCACATGCTGCAGAAAAAGCCGCACCGAAGCGCAGCTTTTTTTTTTCCGCAGCATGTCACTTCTTTTGTGCCGAACTGCAGCGTTTCTGCACCCATAGACTTGCATTGAGTCGGGCACATCCGCAGCAAAACCGCAGATGTAAAAAAAGATCTGCAGTTTTGCTGCAGATGTGGGTCCAAGAAACGCTGCAGTTCGGGAGGAGGGAAGTGTGTGGGTGGAGACGTGTGTGTGGGCGGGGTCTGCAGGCTGTCCGGGTGTGTGCGGGACTGTTTGGGTGTTTGCGGGGCTGTCCGGGGGGGAGGTCTTTGGGGGGGGTGTGTGTGTGTGTGTGTGTGCAGGCATCATCCGAGTCCCATCGGGCTATGCCTGCTACAGTGACAGTGAGTGACACATTAGCCAATGATGGGACAGTAGTAGTCCCATCATCCGAATGAATGTGGAAAAAACAAAACAAAAAACATACATATGTACAGAACATGCAACACGCAACACACAACATAGAGTACATACTCACCGTCGCCTTGATCCCCGAAGCCACTGTCACCTGTAAAAAAAAAATAATAATAAATAAAATAATAAACAAACTCTATACTCCCTGATCCGCAGATATCCAGTTAAAACGAGTGTCCCACGATAAATAATAATAATAATAATAATAATCTTTATTTTTATATAGCGCCAACATATTCCGCAGCGCTTTACAGTTTGCACACATTATCATCACTGTCCCCGTTGGGCTCACAATCTAGAATTCCTATCAGTATGTCTTTATGGGCAGCACGGTGGCGCAGTGGTTAGCACAGCAGCCTTGCAGCGCTGGGGTCCTGGGTTCTAATCCCACCCAGGACAACATCTGCAATGAGTTTGTATGTTCTCTCCGTGTTTGCGTGGGTTTCCTCCGGGCACTCCGGTTTCCTCCCACATTCCAAAGACATACTGATAGGGACTCTAGATTGTGAGCCTCATCGGGAATAGCGATGATAATGTGTGCAAAACTGTAAAGCGCTGCGGAATATGTTAGCGCTATATAAAAAAAAAAAATAAAGAAAGAAGAAAAGAAGAAGAATGACTTCTCCATGCATTTTATGCATTGGTAAAAGCACTATGATGAAAAGTGTGATATGTTTTCAGGTATCTCCTATACTAATAGAGCCACATGCTCACCGGTTTGCCACATGATGTAGGCCTATGGACTGAACAAGAAACCACCAAAAATTTTAACCAGTCATCGTTCTCACAACACTGAGGACCAGTCATTCGAAATGACTTCTCCATGCATTTTATGCATTGGTAAAAGCACTATGATGAAAAGTGTGATATGTTTTCAGGTATCTCCTATACTAATAGAGCCACATGCTCACCGGTTTGCCACATGATGTAGGCCTATGGACTGAACAAGAAACCACCAAAAATTTTAACCAGTCATCGTTCTCACAACACTGAGGACCAGTCATTCGAAATGACTTCTCCATGCATTTTATGCATTGGTAAAAGCACTATGATGAAAAGTGTGATATGTTTTCAGGTATCTCCTATACTAATAGAGCCACATGCTCACCGGTTTGCCACATGATGTAGGCCTATGGACTGAACAAGAAACCACCAAAAATTTTAACCAGTCATCGTTCTCACAACACTGAGGACCAGTCATTCGAAATGACTTCTCCATGCATTTTATGCATTAGTAAAAGCACTATGATGAAAAGTGTGATATGTTTTCAGGTATCTCCTATACTAATAGAGCCACATGCTCACCGGTTTGCCACATGATGTAGGCCTATGGACTGAACAAGAAACCACCAAAAATTTTAACCAGTCATCGTTCTCACAACACTGAGGACCAGTCATTCAAAATGACTTCTCCATGCATTTTATGCATTGGTAAAAGCACTATGATGAAAAGTGTGATATGTTTTCAGGTATCTCCTATACTAATAGAGCCACATGCTCACCGGTTTGCCACATGATGTAGGCCTATGGACTGAACAAGAAACCACCAAAAATTTTAACCAGTCATCGTTCTCACAACACTGAGGACCAGTCATTCGAAATGACTTCTCCATGCATTTTATGCATTGGTAAAAGCACTATGATGAAAAGTGTGATATGTTTTCAGGTATCTCCTATACTAATAGAGCCACATGCTCACCGGTTTGCCACATGATGTAGGCCTATGGACTGAACAAGAAACCACCAAAAATTTTAACCAGTCATCGTTCTCACAACACTGAGGACCAGTCATTCGAAATGACTTCTCCATGCATTTTATGCATTGGTAAAAGCACTATGATGAAAAGTGTGATATGTTTTCAGGTATCTCCTATACTAATAGAGCCACATGCTCACCGGTTTGCCACATGATGTAGGCCTATGGACTGAACAAGAAACCACCAAAAATTTTAACCAGTCATCGTTCTCACAACACTGAGGACCAGTCATTCGAAATGTCTTCTCCATGCATTTTATGCATTGGTAAAAGCACTATGATGAAAAGTGTGATATGTTTTCAGGTATCTCCTATACTAATAGAGTCACATGCTCACCGGTTTGCCACATGATGTAGGCCTATGGACTGAACAAGAAACCACCAAAAATTTTAACCAGTCATCGTTCTCACAACACTGAGGACCAGTCATTCGAAATGACTTCTCCATGCATTTTATGCATTGGTAAAAGCACTATGATGAAAAGTGTGATATGTTTTCAGGTATCTCCTATACTAATAGAGCCACATGCTCACCGGTTTGCCACATGATGTAGGCCTATGGACTGAACAAGAAACCACCAAAAATTTAAACCAGTCATCATTCTCACAACACTGAGGACCAGTCATTCAAAATGACTTCTCCATGCATTTTATGCATTGGTAAAAGCACTATGATGAAAAGTGTGATATGTTTTCAGGTATCTCCTATACTAATAGAGCCACATGCTCACCGGTTTGCCACATGATGTAGGCCTATGGACTGAACAAGAAACCACCAAAAATTTTAACCAGTCATCGTTCTCACAACACTGAGGACCAGTCATTCGAAATGACTTCTCCATGCATTTTATGCATTGGTAAAAGCACTATGATGAAAAGTGTGATATGTTTTCAGGTATCTCCTATACTAATAGAGCCACATGCTCACCGGTTTGCCACATGATGTAGGCCTATGGACTGAACAAGAAACCACCAAAAATTTTAACCAGTCATCGTTCTCACAACACTGAGGACCAGTCATTCGAAATGACTTCTCCATGCATTTTATGCATTGGTAAAAGCACTATGATGAAAAGTGTGATATGTTTTCAGGTATCTCCTATACTAATAGAGCCACATGCTCACCGGTTTGCCACATGATGTAGGCCTATGGACTGAACAAGAAACCACCAAAAATTTTAACCAGTCTTCGTTCTCACAACACTGAGGACCAGTCATTCGAAATGACTTCTCCATGCATTTTATGCATTGATAAAAGCACTATGATGAAAAGTGTGATATGTTTTCAGGTATCTCCTATACTAATAGAGCCACATGCTCACCGGTTTGCCACATGATGTAGGCCTATGGACTGAACAAGAAACCACCAAAAATTTTAACCAGTCATCGTTCTCACAACACTGAGGACCAGTCATTCGAAATGACTTCTCCATGCATTTTATGCATTGGTAAAAGCACTATGATGAAAAGTGTGATATGTTTTCAGGTATCTCCTATACTAATAGAGCCACATGCTCACCGGTTTGCCACATGATGTAGGCCTATGGACTGAACAAGAAACCACCAAAAATTTTAACCAGTCATCGTTCTCACAACACTGAGGACCAGTCATTCGAAATGACTTCTCCATGCATTTTATGCATTGGTAAATGCACTATGATGAAAAGTGTGATATGTTTTCAGGTATCTCCTATACTAATAGAGCCACATGCTCACCGGTTTGCCACATGATGTAGGCCTATGGACTGAACAAGAAACCACCAAAAATTTTAACCAGTCATCGTTCTCACAACACTGAGGACCAGTCATTCGAAATGACTTCACCATGCATTTTATGCATTGGTAAAAGCACTATGATGAAAAGTGTGATATGTTTTCAGGTATCTCCTATACTAATAGAGCCACATGCTCACCGGTTTGCCACATGATGTAGGCCTATGGACTGAACAAGAAACCACCAAAAATTTTAACCAGTCATCGTTCTCACAACACTGAGGACCAGTCATTCGAAATGACTTCTCCATGCATTTTATGCATTGGTAAAAGCACTATGATGAAAAGTGTGATATGTTTTCAGGTATCTCCTATACTAATAGAGCCACATGCTCACCGGTTTGCCACATGATGTAGGCCTATGGACTGAACAAGAAACCACCAAAAATTTTAACCAGTCATCGTTCTCACAACACTGAGGACCAGTCATTCGAAATGACTTCTCCATGCATTTTATGCATTGGTAAAAGCACTATGATGAAAAGTGTGATATGTTTTCAGGTATCTCCTATACTAATAGAGCCACATGCTCACCGGTTTGCCACATGATGTAGGCCTATGGACTGAACAAGAAACCACCAAAAATTTTAACCAGTCATCGTTCTCACAACACTGAGGACCAGTCATTCGAAATGACTTCTCCATGCATTTTATGCATTGGTAAAAGCACTATGATGAAAAGTGTGATATGTTTTCAGGTATCTCCTATACTAATAGAGCCACATGCTCACCGGTTTGCCACATGATGTAGGCCTATGGACTGAACAAGAAACCACCAAAAATTTTAACCAGTCATCGTTCTCACAACACTGAGGACCAGTCATTCAAAATGACTTCTCCATGCATTTTATGCATTGGTAAAAGCACTATGATGAAAAGTGTGATATGTTTTCAGGTATCTCCTATACTAATAGAGCCACATGCTCACCGGTTTGCCACATGATGTAGGCCTATGGACTGAACAAGAAACCACCAAAAATTTTAACCAGTCATCGTTCTCACAACACTGAGGACCAGTCATTCGAAATGACTTCTCCATGCATTTTATGCATTGGTAAAAGCACTATGATGAAAAGTGTGATATGTTTTCAGGTATCTCCTATACTAATAGAGCCACATTCTCACCGGTTTGCCACATGATGTAGGCCTATGGACTGAACAAGAAACCACCAAAAATTTTAACCAGTCATCGTTCTCACAACACTGAGGACCAGTCATTCGAAATGACTTCTCCATGCATTTTATGCATTGGTAAAAGCACTATGATGAAAAGTGTGATATGTTTTCAGGTATCTCCTATACTAATAGAGCCACATGCTCACCGGTTTGCCACATGATGTAGGCCTATGGACTGAACAAGAAACCACCAAAAATTTTAACCAGTCATCGTTCTCACAACACTGAGGACCAGTCATTCGAAATGACTTCTCCATGCATTTTATGCATTGGTAAAAGCACTATGATGAAAAGTGTGATATGTTTTCAGGTATCTCCTATACTAATAGAGCCACATGCTCACCGGTTTGCCACATGATGTAGGCCTATGGACTGAACAAGAAACCACCAAAAATTTTAACCAGTCATCGTTCTCACAACACTGAGGACCAGTCATTCGAAATGACTTCTCCATGCATTTTATGCATTGGTAAAAGCACTGTGATGAAAAGTGTGATATGTTTTCAGGTATCTCCTATACTAATAGAGCCACATGCTCACCGGTTTGCCACATGATGTAGGCCCATGGACTGAACAAGAAACCACCAAAAATTTTAACCAGTCATCGTTCTCACAACACTGAGGACCAGTCATTCGAATTGACTTCTCCATGCATTTTATGCATTGGTAAAAGCACTATGATGAAAAGAGTGATATGTTTTCAGGTATCTCCTATACTAATAGAGCCACATGCTCACCGGTTTGCCACATGATGTAGGCCTATGGACTGAACAAGAAACCACCAAAATTTTAACCAGTCATCGTTCTCACAACACTGAGGACCAGTCATTCAAAATGACTTCTCCATGCATTTTATGCATTGGTAAAAGCACTATGATGAAAAGTGTGATATGTTTTCAGGTATCTCCTATACTAATAGAGCCACATGCTCACCGGTTTGCCACATGATGTAGGCCTATGGACTGAACAAGAAACCACCAAAAATTTTAACCAGTCATCGTTCTCACAACACTGAGGACCAGTCATTCGAAATGACTTCTCCATGCATTTTATGCATTGGTAAAAGCACTATGATGAAAAGTGTGATATGTTTTCAGGTATCTCCTATACTAATAGAGCCACATGCTCACCGGTTTGCCACATGATGTAGGCCTATGGACTGAACAAGAAACCACCAAAAATTTTAACCAGTCATCGTTCTCACAACACTGAGGACCTGTCATTCGAAATGACTTCTCCATGCATTTTCTGCGTTGGTAAAAGCACTATGATGAAAAGTGTGATATGTTTTCAGGTATCTCCTATACTAATAGAGCCACATGCTCACCGGTTTGCCACATGATGTAGGCCTATGGACTGAACAAGAAACCACCAAAAATTTTAACCAGTCATCGTTCTCACAACACTGAGGACCAGTCATTCGAAATGACTTCTCCATGCATTTTATGCATTGGTAAAAAGCACTATGATGAAAAGTGTGATATGTTTTCAGGTATCTCCTATACTAATAGAGCCACATGCTCACCGGTGTGCCACATGATGTAGGCCTATGGACTGAACAAGAAACCACCAAAAATTTTAACCAGTCATCGTTCTCACAACACTGAGGACCAGTCATTCGAAATGACTTCTCCATGCATTTTATGCATTGGTAAAAGCACTATGATGAAAAGTGTGATATGTTTTCAGGTATCTCCTATACTAATAGAGCCACATGCTCACCGGTTTGCCACATGATGTAGGCCCATGGACTGAACAAGAAACCACCAAAAATTTTAACCAGTCATCGTTCTCACAACACTGAGGACCAGTCATTCGAAATGACTTCTCCATGCATTTTATGCATTGGTAAAAGCACTATGATGAAAAGTGTGATATGTTTTCAGGTATCTCCTATACTAATAGAGCCACATGCTCACCGGTTTGCCACATGATGTAGGCCTATGGACTGAACAAGAAACCACCAAAAATTTTAACCAGTCATCGTTCTCACAACACTGAGGACCAGTCATTCGAAATGACTTCTCCATGCATTTTATGCATTGGTAAAAGCACTATGATGAAAAGTGTGATATGTTTTCAGGTATCTCCTATACTAATAGAGCCACATGCTCACCGGTTTGCCACATGATGTAGGCCTATGGACTGAACAAGAAACCACCAAAAATTTTAACCAGTCATCGTTCTCACAACACTGAGGACCAGTCATTCGAAATGACTTCTCCATGCATTTTATGCATTGGTAAAAGCACTATGATGAAAAGTGTGATATGTTTTCAGGTATCTCCTATACTAATAGAGCCACATGCTCACCGGTTTGCCACATGATGTAGGCCCATGGACTGAACAAGAAACCACCAAAAATTTTAACCAGTCATCGTTCTCACAACACTGAGGACCAGTCATTCGAAATGACTTCTCCATGCATTTTATGCATTGGTAAAAGCACTATGATGAAAAGTGTGATATGTTTTCAGGTATCTCCTATACTAATAGAGCCACATGCTCACCGGTTTGCCACATGATGTAGGCCTATGGACTGAACAAGAAACCACCAAAAATTTTAACCAGTCATCGTTCTCATAACACTGAGGACCAGTCATTCGAAATGACTTCTCCATGCATTTTATGCATTGGTAAAAGCACTATGATGAAAAGTGTGATATGTTTTCAGATATCTCCTATACTAATAGAGCCACATGCTCACCGGTTTGCCACATGATGTAGGCCTATGGACTGAACAAGAAACCACCAAAAATTTTAACCAGTCATCGTTCTCACAACACTGAGGACCAGTCATTCGAAATGACTTCTCCATGCATTTTATGCATTGGTAAAAGCACTATGATGAAAAGTGTGATATGTTTTCAGGTATCTCCTATACTAATAGAGCCACATGCTCACCGGTTTGCCACATGATGTAGGCCTATGGACTGAACAAGAAACCACCAAAAATTTTAACCAGTCATCGTTCTCACAACACTGAGGACCAGTCATTCGAAATGACTTCTCCATGCATTTTATGCATTGGTAAAAGCACTATGATGAAAAGTGTGATATGTTTTCAGGTATCTCCTATACTAATAGAGCCACATGCTCACCGGTTTGCCACATGATGTAGGCCTATGGACTGAACAAGAAACCACCAAAAATTTTAACCAGTCATCGTTCTCACAACACTGAGGACCAGTCATTCGAAATGACTTCTCCATGCATTTTATGCATTGGTAAAAGCACTATGATGAAAAGTGTGATATGTTTTCAGGTATCTCCTATACTAATAGAGCCACATGCTCACCGGTTTGCCACATGATGTAGGCCTATGGACTGAACAAGAAACCACCAAAAATTTTAACCAGTCATCGTTCTCACAACACTGAGGACCAGTCATTCGAAATGACTTCTCCATGCATTTTATGCATTGGTAAAAGCACTATGATGAAAAGTGTGATATGTTTTCAGGTATCTCCTATACTAATAGAGCCACATGCTCACCGGTTTGCCACATGATGTAGGCCTATGGACTGAACAAGAAACCACCAAAAATTTTAACCAGTCATCGTTCTCACAACACTGAGGACCAGTCATTCGAAATGACTTCTCCATGCATTTTATGCATTGGTAAAAGCACTATAATGAAAAGTGTGATATGTTTTCAGGTATCTCCTATACTAATAGAGCCACATGCTCACCGGTTTGCCACATGATGTAGGCCTATGGACTGAACAAGAAACCACCAAAAATTTTAACCAGTCATCGTTCTCACAACACTGAGGACCAGTCATTCGAAATGACTTCTCCATGCATTTTATGCATTGGTAAAAGCACTATGATGAAAAGTGTGATATGTTTTCAGGTATCTCCTATACTAATAGAGCCACATGCTCACCGGTTTGCCACATGATGTAGGCCTATGGACTGAACAAGAAACCACCAAAAATTTTAACCAGTCATCGTTCTCACAACACTGAGGACCAGTCATTCGAAATGACTTCTCCATGCATTTTATGCATTGGTAAAAGCACTATGATGAAAAGTGTGATATGTTTTCAGGTATCTCCTATACTAATAGAGCCACATTCTCACCGGTTTGCCACATGATGTAGGCCTATGGACTGAACAAGAAACCACCAAAAATTTTAACCAGTCATCGTTCTCACAACACTGAGGACCAGTCATTCGAAATGACTTCTCCATGCATTTTATGCATTGGTAAAAGCACTATGATGAAAAGTGTGATATGTTTTCAGGTATCTCCTATACTAATAGAGCCACATGCTCACCGGTTTGCCACATGATGTAGGCCTATGGACTGAACAAGAAACCACCAAAAATTTTAACCAGTCATCGTTCTCACAACACTGAGGACCAGTCATTCGAAATGACTTCTCCATGCATTTTATGCATTGGTAAAAGCACTATGATGAAAAGTGTGATATGTTTTCAGGTATCTCCTATACTAATAGAGCCACATGCTCACCGGTTTGCCACATGATGTAAGCCTATGGACTGAACAAGAAACCACCAAAAATTTTAACCAGTCATCGTTCTCACAACACTGAGGACCAGTCATTCGAAATGACTTCTCCATGCATTTTATGCATTGGTAAAAGCACTATGATGAAAAGTGTGATATGTTTTCAGGTATCTCCTATACTAATAGAGCCACATGCTCACCGGTTTGCCACATGATGTAGGCCCATGGACTGAACAAGAAACCACCAAAAATTTTAACCAGTCATCGTTCTCACAACACTGAGGACCAGTCATTCGAAATGACTTCTCAATGCATTTTATGCATTGGTAAAAGCACTATGATGAAAAGTGTGATATGTTTTCAGGTATCTCCTATACTAATAGAGTCACATGCTCACCGGTTTGCCACATGATGTAGGCCATGGACTGAACAAGAAACCACCAAAAATTTTAACCAGTCATCATTCTCACAACACTGAGGACCAGTCATTCGAAATTGACTTCTCCATGCATTTTATGCATTGGTAAAAGCACTATGATGAAAAGTGTGATATGTTTTCAGGTATCTCCTATACTAATAGAGCCACATGCTCACCGGTTTGCCACATGATGTAGGCCTATGGACTGAACAAGAAACCACCAAAATTTTAATCAGTCATCGTTCTCACAACACTGAGGACCAGTCATTCGAAATGACTTCTCCATGCATTTTATGCATTGGTAAAAGCACTATGATGAAAAGTGTGATATGTTTTCAGGTATCTCCTATACTAATAGAGCCACATGCTCACCGGTTTGCCACATGATGTAGGCCTATGGACTGAACAAGAAACCACCAAAAATTTTAACCAGTCATCGTTCTCACAACACTGAGGACCAGTCATTCGAAATGACTTCTCCATGCATTTTATGCATTGGTAAAAGCACTATGATGAAAAGTGTGATATGTTTTCAGGTATCTCCTATACTAATAGAGCCACATGCTCACCGGTTTGCCACATGATGTAGGCCTATGGACTGAACAAGAAACCACCAAAAATTTTAACCAGTCATCGTTCTCACAACACTGAGGACCAGTCATTCGAAATGACTTCTCCATGCATTTTATGCATTGGTAAAAGCACTATGATGAAAAGTGTGATATGTTTTCAGGTATCTCCTATACTAATAGAGCCACATGCTCACCGGTTTGCCACATGATGTAGGCCTATGGACTGAACAAGAAACCACCAAAAATTTTAACCAGTCATCGTTCTCACAACACTGAGGACCAGTCATTCGAAATGACTTCTCCATGCATTTTATGCATTGGTAAAAGCACTATGATGAAAAGTGTGATATGTTTTCAGGTATCTCCTATACTAATAGAGCCACATGCTCACCGGTTTGCCACATGATGTAGGCCTATGGACTGAACAAGAAACCACCAAAAATTTTAACCAGTCATCGTTCTCACAACACTGAGGACCAGTCATTCGAAATGACTTCTCCATGCATTTTATGCATTGGTAAAAGCACTATGATGAAAAGTGTGATATGTTTTCAGGTATCTCCTATACTAATAGAGCCACATGCTCACCGGTTTGCCACATGATGTAGGCCTATGGACTGAACAAGAAACCACCAAAAATTTTAACCAGTCATCGTTCTCACAACACTGAGGACCAGTCATTCGAAATGACTTCTCCATGCATTTTATGCATTGGTAAAAGCACAATGATGAAAAGTGTGATATGTTTTCAGGTATCTCCTATACTAATAGAGCCACATGCTCACCGGTTTGCCACATGATGTAGGCCTATGGACTGAACAAGAAACCACCAAAAATTTTAACCAGTCATCGTTCTCACAACACTGAGGACCAGTCATTCGAAATGACTTCTCCATGCATTTTATGCATTGGTAAAAGCACTATGATGAAAAGTGTGATATGTTTTCAGGTATCTCCTATACTAATAGAGCCACATGCTCACCGGTTTGCCACATGATGTAGGCCTATGGACTGAACAAGAAACCACCAAAAATTTTAACCAGTCATCGTTCTCACAACACTGAGGACCAGTCATTCGAAATGACTTCTCCATGCATTTTATGCATTGGTAAAAGCACTATGATGAAAAGTGTGATATGTTTTCAGGTATCTCCTATACTAATAGAGCCACATGCTCACCGGTTTGCCACATGATGTAGGCCTATGGACTGAACAAGAAACCACCAAAAATTTTAACCAGTCATCGTTCTCACAACACTGAGGACCAGTCATTCGAAATGACTTCTCCATGCATTTTATGCATTGGTAAAAGCACTATGATGAAAAGTGTGATATGTTTTCAGGTATCTCCTATACTAATAGAGCCACATGCTCACCGGTTTGCCACATGATGTAGGCCTATGGACTGAACAAGAAACCACCAAAAATTTTAACCAGTCATCGTTCTCACAACACTGAGGACCAGTCATTCGAAATGACTTCTCCATGCATTTTATGCATTGGTAAAAGCACTATGATGAAAAGTGTGATATGTTTTCAGGTATCTCCTATACTAATAGAGTCCACATGCTCACCGGTTTGCCACATGATGTAGGCCTATGGACTGAACAAGAAACCACCAAAAATTTTAACCAGTCATCGTTCTCACAACACTGAGGACCAGTCATTCGAAATGACTTCTCCATGCATTTTATGCATTGGTAAAAGCACTATGATGAAAAGTGTGATATGTTTTCAGGTATCTCCTATACTAATAGAGTCCACATGCTCACCGGTTTGCCACATGATGTAGGCCTATGGACTGAACAAGAAACCACCAAAAATTTTAACCAGTCATCGTTCTCACAACACTGAGGACCAGTCATTCGAAATGACTTCTCCATGCATTTTATGCATTGGTAAAAGCACTATGATGAAAAGTGTGATATGTTTTCAGGTATCTCCTATACTAATAGAGCCACATGCTCACCGGTTTGCCACATGATGTAGGCCTATGGACTGAACAAGAAACCACCAAAAATTTTAACCAGTCATCGTTCTCACAACACTGAGGACCAGTCATTCGAAATGACTTCTCCATGCATTTTATGCATTGGTAAAAGCACTATGATGAAAAGTGTGATATGTTTTCAGGTATCTCCTATACTAATAGAGCCACATGCTCACCGGTTTGCCACATGATGTAGGCCTATGGACTGAACAAGAAACCACCAAAAATTTTAACCAGTCATCGTTCTCACAACACTGAGGACCAGTCATTCGAAATGACTTCTCCATGCATTTTATGCATTGGTAAAAGCACTATGATGAAAAGTGTGATATGTTTTCAGGTATCTCCTATACTAATAGAGCCACATGCTCACCGGTTTGCCACATGATGTAGGCCTATGGACTGAACAAGAAACCACCAAAAATTTTAACCAGTCATCGTTCTCACAACACTGAGGACCAGTCATTCGAAATGACTTCTCCATGCATTTTATGCATTGGTAAAAGCACTATGATGAAAAGTGTGATATGTTTTCAGGTATCTCCTATACTAATAGAGCCACATGCTCACCGGTTTGCCACATGATGTAGGCCTATGGACTGAACAAGAAACCACCAAAAATTTTAACCAGTCATCGTTCTCACAACACTGAGGACCAGTCATTCGAAATGACTTCTCCATGCATTTTATGCATTGGTAAAAGCACTATGATGAAAAGTGTGATATGTTTTCAGGTATCTCCTATACTAATAGAGCCACATGCTCACCGGTTTGCCACATGATGTAGGCCTATGGACTGAACAAGAAACCACCAAAAATTTTAACCAGTCATCGTTCTCACAACACTGAGGACCAGTCATTCGAAATGACTTCTCCATGCATTTTATGCATTGGTAAAAGCACTATGATGAAAAGTGTGATATGTTTTCAGGTATCTCCTATACTAATAGAGCCACATGCTCACCGGTTTGCCACATGATGTAGGCCTATGGACTGAACAAGAAACCACCAAAAATTTTAACCAGTCATCGTTCTCACAACACTGAGGACCAGTCATTCGAAATGACTTCTCCATGCATTTTATGCATTGGTAAAAGCACTATGATGAAAAGTGTGATATGTTTTCAGGTATCTCCTATACTAATAGAGCCACATGCTCACCGGTTTGCCACATGATGTAGGCCTATGGACTGAACAAGAAACCACCAAAAATTTTAACCAGTCATCGTTCTCACAACACTGAGGACCAGTCATTCGAAATGACTTCTCCATGCATTTTATGCATTGGTAAAAGCACTATGATGAAAAGTGTGATATGTTTTCAGGTATCTCCTATACTAATAGAGCCACATGCTCACCGGTTTGCCACATGATGTAGGCCTATGGACTGAACAAGAAACCACCAAAAATTTTAACCAGTCATCGTTCTCACAACACTGAGGACCAGTCATTCGAAATGACTTCTCCATGCATTTTATGCATTGGTAAAAGCACTATGATGAAAAGTGTGATATGTTTTCAGGTATCTCCTATACTAATAGAGCCACATGCTCACCGGTTTGCCACATGATGTAGGCCCTATGGACTGAACAAGAAACCACCAAAAATTTTAACCAGTCATCGTTCTCACAACACTGAGGACCAGTCATTCGAAATGACTTCTCCATGCATTTTATGCATTGGTAAAAGCACTATGATGAAAAGTGTGATATGTTTTCAGGTATCTCCTATACTAATAGAGCCACATGCTCACCGGTTTGCCACATGATGTAGGCCTATGGACTGAACAAGAAACCACCAAAAATTTTAACCAGTCATCGTTCTCACAACACTGAGGACCAGTCATTCGAAATGACTTCTCCATGCATTTTATGCATTGGTAAAAGCACTATGATGAAAAGTGTGATATGTTTTCAGGTATCTCCTATACTAATAGAGCCACATGCTCACCGGTTTGCCACATGATGTAGGCCCATGGACTGAACAAGAAACCACCAAAAATTTTAACCAGTCATCGTTCTCACAACACTGAGGACCAGTCATTCGAAATGACTTCTCAATGCATTTTATGCATTGGTAAAAGCACTATGATGAAAAGTGTGATATGTTTTCAGGTATCTCCTATACTAATAGAGTCAACATGCTCACCGGTTTGCCACATGATGTAGGCCCATGGACTGAACAAGAAACCACCAAAAATTTTAACCAGTCATCGTTCTCACAACACTGAGGACCAGTCATTCGAATTGACTTCTCCATGCATTTTATGCATTGGTAAAAGCACTATGATGAAAAGTGTGATATGTTTTCAGGTATCTCCTATACTAATAGAGCCACATGCTCACCGGTTTGCCACATGATGTAGGCCTATGGACTGAACAAGAAACCACCAAAATTTTAACCAGTCCATCGTTCTCAC